>NW_028280892.1:2040000-2240817 GCF_059751285.1 Brachycentrus maculatus
TTTTTCAAATGGAGACAAAGCCTTCAGGTTTTACTTCTAAAATTCTGTTGCATAGTAAAAAGTTCAGTAAGTGGCTTGATATTTATTTTGAATACATTGTATTATTTTTTTAAACATAAAAAACGTTCTCCTGAAAAATCAAGTTTTGTGATTTATGACGTTCTTGAAAGGAGTGAGCGATATATGACAAAGACTTTTTTTTAGATGGGAATTGCATTTATTATTTAACTTGCTTATTATGTACAAGGTTTATAGATCATTTAGTGGATTTTTGTTTCTTCTAGCCAATTAAATATGTTTTTATTGGAATCTGTGTTGGGAACAGGAGGGATAATCTAGTGCCAAACAGGAACTTCTCAGCATTTGCTCGTTGCTGGGAGGAAACCACGTAAAACTCCTAATATGACAAAGACTAAAACCTCCCCCCTATTACAAAATTCCAATATGTAGGGGAGAACCACCATGAAAAGAACATTTTTTATCAAATTGCTGTAAATACAAAATTAATACACTGTTTCAAAAACAAAGTATGAAGTTTTGTAGAGTATTCATTTCTTCTATAATTCCTAAAGTGAATTCATAATTCTCCTTTTAGATTCTAGGTTATGGACAGTTTTGCAAAAAATGGAAAACGTTCACTTCAAGGGATAGTGTACTATGAAGAGAACACTGGTTCCCATGAAGAGAACAAGCACAAATGTTTATCGTAATGTGGAATTATATTTGTCCATCTTAACTTAATTTGACAGGTTCTGGAAATAAAATACAATTTGATGAAAATACGACTTTATATCAGGAAAATTTAAATATGAAAATTAATAAAAACATGTTACATTGATAAACAAGAATTTAAAAATATGCATATGGTTTTAGAAGTATGGTCAACACTTAAAATTTTACGATAACCTATATTGTGTTTATATTCGATATTTTCCCGGCTTCTTGTGCCTGCTTTGGTCGTTTAATAAGTTTCCACAATAATTTTGTTGCTATACCTCTCGGCTTAGCTACACTGCGAATGCTTTTCTTTTGTACAATGACGGCATCTATTGCATCTTTGAATTTGTCGTCCGTCTTGGGATTTATTTTTGGCAATGTATGATTCGGTCCATTTTATGTGATAGATATATTATTTAATAAACAAAACACACATAAAAACCAAGAAGAGAAAACTAAGCCTATGAAGAGAACGTTCTCTTAATGGGACTGCGGCGTGTTCTCTTCATGGAATTAGGACTTATTTTAGAAAAACATTGAAATTATCGAGATGGATTTAATATTATGCAATATAACCTTATCACATTAAAACTATATAATCAAGTTAAACTACGGGTAAACCCTTTTAACTCCACGCTTACTATTAAAAAGTCAGCAGATGAGGCAGTTAGCACAGTTCATTTTTTTAACACGTCCGAAAACCTCTTTCTTTCACTGTCCGAAGTACATTGAATGGACTTCCATCCAACTTAACGCGTGATGTCATCACACCACTGTGATCACGTGATGGGGTGCGGGGTGTCTCTAGGTTTATTACTATCCTTGCAAATGCAACTGTTTCTACATAGGCCGTTCTCTTCATGGTGGTTCTCCCCTACACGGATAATGCATGTTGCCGCCAAGGTAAATATACTATCAGAGATACGTAATTCGTAATTAGATTTCTGAAGGGAACCCTAATCCACCGCCATATTTATTATGATTCTTAGTAAACACAAACATTAATTTCCAGTTTATAATTAAACTTCCAGTGAATTCCGCCATCCGTCAGCGTGTGGAATAATAAATAGCTGGGCTGGTTCAGATAACAAAAAACCGCAGGTATGAATGTCCGCACTGGAAATGAACAAATAATATTAAATTATATTTCTCTGGTTTTTGGTAAATTTACGATGAATTTATTTTATCTTTTGCTAACTCCATGCGTCACTTCCATACATTAGGGCTATATACATGGTGTCCCATATTCCAACGTTTTCCTTTTAAGAGATGTTAGGCCAGCTTATGACTCACCAAAAAATTCAAATATGACCTCAGTAAAAGTGCCTTAGTTCTCGAGATTTCTACAGAATCCTAAAATATGACAATTTAACAAAATGGCTCTCAAAAAACTGATCAGAGGCGTAGATGTTCGGGAAATTCATAAAAGTGGAAATAACTCGAAAACTAAGGCACTTAAACTGAGGTCGTTTTTTCATTTTTTGGTGAGTCAAAGCTGGACACCCTTAAAAGGAATACGTTAGATCATGGGAAACCTGCATATAAAAAGGGTGGCGTAAAATAATCAGTCTATCAGAAGATGATATAATTTTTGCAAATGGCGCCGTACGTCAATTATATGTGACATTTGTAAATAAGATAACTGCAGTATTTAAACAAATTGATAAAATGGGCACAAATGTGTACCAATACTGGTAGCAGCCACTTGACAAATATTATCGTTTCTACTTGACAGAAAAAATTGTTATGATCCGAATCAATATTTTTATTACTAAAAATTATTTATTTTTATTTAATAAAAACAAAATTGTTAAATCATGTGTGTTTGTGTATATATTTAATAACGTTTTGAAAAATAAATCATAATTTTAAACCCCTGCACTAAGAAAATATATGTAGCGAATGTGAGAGGGAAAACAGAACGTGGACGACCGAAAAAGACTTGGCACGATCAGATCAATCAGAACCTAAAATCTGGCGGTGTCAAAAGTCTGCGTAATCGGAGGGCATGTATGACTAGATGTATGGATGTGAAGGAGGCGAGGAGTGTATGTCAGGACAGAAGAGTGTGGCGTTCAATCCTCTCTGCCTACCCCTGCGGGGAAACGGCGTGATGGTAGTAGTAGTAGTAGTAGCTAGTTATGTATGTAACAAATTTTGCCTAGCCTCTCACTTGTCTGATTATGTCGGTTACGATGAAACCCGGTCACTGGTTAAAAAAATTAAAAGCCAAATATTTTTTTTTGTTAGTAGTTTTTTGTAAAAGTGTATTTTAAAACAATATTAATAAAATACGTTTTATATAATGATATCAAATACGTGTATTGAATATTTAAGACATTTCGTATAATTTATTTTTTATGGTTATTGAAGTCTGACACTTAATATTAATTATAATTTATTTATTTATTTCATAGATACATAAATTTTTTTAACTATATGTATTACGGCTCTTTAGGCATGGCCTGTGTTGAGCCGAAAAACTTACATGTTAATACAAGTTTTAATTTTTTTTTTTATTTGTTTTTTAATTATTAGATTAAATACATTACACACAATAGATACAATAACAATTTCAATAAAAATTTACAGTTTAAAGGGTTTACAATAAAATAATTACACCTAGACATTAATTAACTCACTTTCTACCTTGTCCTTTACAACATATATTACATCATGCGTAATGGAGAATGCATCGAAACACGCGTCACAAGACATCATAAGAAACATTGGTATTCACCAAATAAAAATACTTTGAAAAAAACATAAAAAACTGTTTCCTGCTGAAATCACAATTAATACGACAGAATATTTCACCAAAATATCAAATTGATCTTAAGCACGCCACGGAAATAATCGTAGGTCAAAGTTCACTTAATCAATTTATGTGCCGAACTTAGCCAAGTCGACCTTACACCTCTCTCGAGAGCAGATCTAAAAATAAACTGTAACCTTAAAAGGAATAATTGGATTAGTTTTATCTTGCGTTTCTTTCGCGGAAATTCTTCACACTTAAGTTCCATCAGATTATCCATCTCGAAATTTCCTTTCGACTTTAGTTTTTGGCGAACGGAAAAATCTGATAACTGTATTATAATTTTTGTTTTTCTCACAAATGAATTTTGGTTAAACAAGTGTTTAATTCATTAACAACATTTTGAGTGTGTCCAAATATATGTTTACAAAATCTTGATTATCTCCAATAACAGGAGTTACTTTCATATTATTCTTTGTCAAAGAATAATACGAAAGTAACTCCTGTTGACCACTGCTGACAATTCGTCGGCAGTTCTCGTCAGAACTTCGGGACGCGGATCTGACTTGGGAGGATGCAAGGGAGCTGGCAGCCGACAGAAAAGCCTGGAGACAGTTTGTGGACTCCATATGCTCAACCTAAGGAGCGGATATGGTATTATTATTATTATTAACTCCTGTAATAATCCAGATTTTGTGATCAAGTATTCGGACACACTCAAAATATTGTAAATAAATTATCTGGTCAAATTATAAGCTTAAATAATAAAAATGAAAATGGTATTTTCTTGCGTTTCTCATGTGCGTGATTATAATCCAGGATTCGGACGCCACATACTAATATAAGAGTTTCTGCTTAGTAAAAAGCTTATTTACATCTCACCGATAGATGTCTCTAGTGAAGTTCTAGTGATTCAGGAACAAGTTTTCTAAATTGGTTCATATATAAAGAGCTTCCAAGTATTTGAGTAGTGTGGTTGTCAATAATGGGTGGAATCTGTGAATGTTACACGTGTGTAAAGTGATCACTTGAACCAGCCTATGACAGTCGTCGGCCCCGTAAATGCCCAGACTTCCATATTCTTTTTCATATTTGATGAGATGTCAAAGAATAATAGTTTTATTTATTATTTATTATTTTATATTCAGATTTTAATAATTTATGGTACTACTGAAATCTCAACATGGATGAAAAAAATGGGGGTCTGGGTATAAAAAGGAATATTTAAATTTGGATATTTATATGTGTCCGGTTGTGGTCCCGTGGTTAGTGTCGCGGATTCTTTAGTCAAATTTTCTGGGTACGAACCCACTCTGCCACAATTTGATACCTATTTTTAATAATGAGCCGCTTAGGCTCACAGAAATAGTATGATTTTTAAGTATTTTTATTAATAATAATAATAATAATGTTAATAATAAAACCCATATCCGCACCCCAATGGTGTGTAGGGCTCTGCGTCATATAAACGCAGTGTTATCTTGATCGTTTACACATGAAGGAAAGGTGATCAGCCCTCCGCTTCAGGTACCAGTCCAGGGTAATATTGAACAAATATGACAGTGAAAAAATCACTTATATTTATTTTACCCCCCTTGGGAATCGAACCCTGGACCTCCAGAACGATAGCTGAGTGTGCTGACCATTACACTACGGAGGCGGACAAACATATAAATAAAAACATAAATATTTCACTTTTGTATAGAAAATATTATAAAAATAACAGTTCTTCTTTTGCTCGCCATTGAATTCTCGGTTTAACCAGAGTTGAAATTTTTCTTTTAAATACCCAACCATTTTTTTTTATCTATATATATATATATATATATATATATATATATATATATATATATATATATATATATATATATATATATATATATATATATATATATATATATGTATATATATACATACATATATATATATATATCAAAATATAAAATAAAAGTCAGATTACGAAACAAAAATTTGTTACGTATTCATTTTAACTCTTTCTATTTAAATATTTCAACAAAGATGAAGAAAAATATAGAAATCTCGGAATTTACGAAGCTTAAAATAATACTAATAATAATATATAAAAAAATAACTTCTAATTGGACATGATCCAGATTTATGAACAAGAATTTGGACACACTCAAAATGTTGTCTATTCATTTATATTAATGGATTGTACCTTTCAAAATGTTTTCACATTTTTAAACTTTGCAATATTAAGGTTTTATGTATTCCTACCCCTTCACAGTCAAAATCAGAATAAACCACGTCCAATATAATGAATACAGCACAAGTTATCTTTTGTAATCTTTGGGACATCTGAGTAAAGAGGTTTAAGTCAAAATTTAAAATTTACAAAGAAGCTGGTAGTTGGATGAATTTTACTTCATTTATTTATTTATTTATTAACAGGCACTATGGGATACTAGATTAGTTGTCTGACTTTGAAACTGGCATCGCAGTTTTAATTTAGCAATGAAGTGTCGTGTGTCGGGTTGTGGTCCCGTGGTTAGTGTCGCTGACTCTTAAGTCAGAGTTTCTCAGTTCGATCCCACTCTACCACAATTCGATACCTATTTCTAATCATGAGCCGCATAGGCTTACAGAAATAGTATGAAATTGAAATATTTGTGCAAATAATAAAAAAAATATATATATTTCACTTTATTATAAAAGATGTTTACAGAAACCTTTATGAAACTATCATTTTTGAAACCACTTAAATCAGACTATGACAGGTCGCCAGCCCTGTAAATATCCATACTTTTATATTATTCTGTATCTTTGTTGAGATATGCACACGGAATTCTGATATAAATTACGAAAATAAGTGAAGCAAAATTAAAAAAAAATTATATAAGTTAAATTTATTTTATTGAAGTATATTTATTAAAGTAAGTTTTTCATTTAATTTTTTGTATTCTTTTAAAAAACATTTTGAGTGTGTACATAACTTTAACTTGTTCAAAACTTTATTTTAATTTTTTTATTGTTGACATTTCAACAACGGTTTTCAATTTTTTAATTATTTTTTTTTTAATTTCAATTTATTCAGCAAAAAAATAATATATACATAACAAACAATATTTAAGGCGTATATATTAAAAGTAAGCAAGAAGACTTAAAGGTGTAGAAGAATCCCGCTTCGGAAAACTCCTTCGGACACATGGAACAGATCAATATCCAATGTGATATTGTTCAACATAGCGGTAGCTCTTCCTACAGGCATAACCATCGGCAGGTTGGTCCTGTGTATAGGAATGTGAAACAATCTATGTCGACGCTGTCTTAGGTAACTATCGGGAACATACAGACCAATGTTCCGGATAATTTCAGGATTATCGATCATACCGCGCAACAATCGATAAAAATGCGTAGATATAGAAGAATGTGGTAGTCTGGTCATTTAGAATGCTTATGAACTGCAGTTAAGCGATCACTTTACACATGTGCTTCAATATTCTTCTTCATCTATGTTAAGATGTCAGAAATGTAAAAATAACTCAACTAAGCGGAGGAAACCCAAATTTGTGAACGAAATATTTAGATACACTCAAAATGTTGTGAATTATATTTTTAATAACTCACTTTTATAAATTTATAAAATACTAGCTGACCCGGCGTCCGTTGTCCCGTTTGTGAGGACTATTTGGTAATCGATATTACTGATTGAATTGGATTTTTTTTTTATTCGAACAAATGGAGTCAATGTATTTATTAAAAGAATATTTGAATGATTGTTTTATTGAGAGAATTTGATGACAGCGAAATAAATTTATCACTCAAACCAGCCTATGACGATCATAAGCCCCGTCAATGCCCAGACTTTCTGTTTGTCACATTCTCCTTTATGTATGTTGAGATGTCAAAAAATAATCAATTACTATTTCAATCACATCAGTTGTCTGCCTCCGTAGTGTAATGGTCAGCACGCTTGGCTACCGTTCTGGGTTCGATTCCCAAGGGAGGTAAAATAAATAAAAGTGATTTTTTCACTGTCATATTTATTCAATATTACCCTGGACTGGTACCTGAAGCGGAGGGCTGATCTCCTTTCCTTCATGTGTAAACGATCAAGATAACACTGGGTTTATATGACGCAGTGCTCAATGCACCATTGGGGTGAGGATAAGGGTTTTATTATTATTATTATATTTCAATCACAGTTATCTTTGTCTTTCAAAAAGATATTAATTTATTAAAACTAACTTACTAACAAACCATCATGTCGCTTCTCCACAGGGGTATAGAGAAGGAATAGAACGCCATACTACTCTGTCTTTGCAAACATACGATTGGCAATTTTGACTTATCCCTCTTTTCTCAAGCGTCATAGATCATTTAAAGTTTGATAGCAAATAAAAGCGTTCTTTGCGACAGTTAATTACATTTAAATATCAAAGGCCCAGAAATTCTATTCTACTCACAGCGCAAATAACTTTTAAGATAAACATCAAGTTGAATAGCTTGTCTGAGTTGTAGGCGTATTCACAAATCCTGTTAAAAAGTAACATTCTGACAAAATATCTACAGAAGGATCAATGTAAGAGGTGCTTTTGGTCTGCTGAGACACCTACAATATAAAACCAAAAAAAAATGTTTTGAATATTGAAAGCATTAACTTTGTGGATCATATTGATATATTATTTCGAGAAATAAAAATACTTTGTGTTCTGATCCACTCACATTTTTATTAACCAACTAGTTTCGTACTACAACTAGCAATAAATGAAACCCTGAAGAGGGCAACAGGTTGTTGCCGAAACTAGTTGGTTAATAAAAATGTGAGTGGATCAGAAAACAAAGTATTTTTATTTCTCGAAATAATACAAAAAAAATACCAAAAAAAATTGAATAATTTCATTAATTGATTCGGCAGTCGCTTTTTAGTAACATCTATGCATTTTTTACTGAAATTTTAATCGTTAAATACCAATATTTATTTCAATCTATGGTGAGACATATCATTGTGAAATCATTTTTTAACAAAGTGGTATTTACCAAGTAAAAATGAAGGATTTTGTCCACCTCCGTGGTGTAATGGTCAGCGTGTTTAGCTACCGTGCTGGAGGTCCCGGGTTCGATTCCCAGGGGGGGAGGTGAAAATAAATATTAGTGATTTAACACTGTAATATTTATTTAATATTACCCTGGACTGGTTCCTGAAGCGCAGGAGTGATTACCTTGCCTTCATGTAAGTAATGATCAAGATAACACTGCGTCAATTTGATGCAGTGCCCTATGCACCATTAGGTGCGGATAAGGGTTATAAAAAAATATAAAAAATGAAGGAAAGGTGATCAGCCCTCCGCTTCAAGTACCAGTCCAATATTGACTATTGAATAAATATAAGGGTGAAAAATCACTTTGTATATTAATTTGACCCTCCTCTGGGAATCGAACCCGGGACCTCCAGAACGGAAGCCGACCGTGTTGACCATTACATGACTGTAATTCAAGACTACTGAAAAATATGACTGGAAAATACGCACAAATATGAGGACGTTATCACCGCATTCTTTATATACGGCGTTATTATGCTCCGCCTCCGTAGTGTAATGGTTAGCGCGTTTACATATCGCATTGGAGGATTTAAGTTCGATTCCCAGGAAGGTGTCAAAATAAGCATCAGTGATTTTTATGTAATATTATCTAATGTTACCCTAGACTGGTATCTGAAGCGCAGGATTGACCAACTTGTCTCCATGTACCAAACGATTAAGATAACACTCTCCTTATCATTCATTGTTCACTTTGTGTAATACCTTTTTTGATAAACACTAATTCATGACTACCGGTTTCGGAATAATCATTCCATCATCACGTCATTAAAATTCAAATTTTACGATCAAGATAACGCTGTGCCAAAACGATGCAGTGCCCTATGTACCATTGGGTGCAGATAAGGGTAAGAATAGTTCAGTTATATGTAGTTATTATACCAGGAGCAGAGGATATATATATGTATATATATATATATATATATATATATATATATATATATATATATATATATATATATATATATATATATATATATATAAATATATGTATATATATATATATATATATATATATATATATATATATATATATATATATATATATATATATATATATATGTATATATATATATATATATATATATATATATATATATATATATATATATATATATATATATATATATATATATATATATATATATATATATATATATATATATATATATATATATATATATATATATATATATATATATATATATATATATATATACATGTTGTGATCAAAGATATGGACACAATTAAATCATTGAAGATTTAAATAAGCTGGAAGAAATCCCTCAGCGAAACAATTCCATTTACATATTTCCGTTTCTAAATATTCATCTTGCGTTTGTAGCGACTTTTCTCTTTTAATTGACATCAGCATTTAATATTCTGATTTTCATCTGTCACTTCGCCTGAAACTCGCTAACAAAAGATACAGCTCAAAACGGAAATTTAGATGTCAAGATGGTGGGGTGATGTATAGCACAATATTAACCAGGTTTCCAAAAGTCGTTCCATGTTAATATTGCAAACGCCAATCTCTAACACAATTGTCTGACTGTTGAGAAAAATATTTTTCAAAACAGCCGTGGAAAAAATTAAGACATACGAGCACATATCGCTCACTCCTTTCAACAAGTCATATATCATAGTAGAATGATGAGGAAAGGGAAGGTTAATATGAAAAACACGTCACAAACACCCAGAACAATTGAAAATAAATATGTCTTAATTCATTTTGCAATTAGCGGGAATCAAACCCGCGATGCCAGTTTTGCAATCGAGCGTCTACCCAACTACGCCACAGCACCTGTCTTTAGTGCAATCATAGTCTTATTCGTTTACATTTATAAATATTTTTAGTTTAATTAAAATCTTAAATCGTTCACTCCTTTCGACAACGTCATATATCTAAAATCGTCAATTTTCAGTTGTGCATGTTTTCAGAATGCCCAGAAATTGTACTATATCCCAGCAAAAGCGGCATATTTAAAACTTAATATTTACCCGCTACCGGGCAGAAAGTGTTGTTTTTGCATTTTGAAGAAAGGTAATGTTTAATAATTTTTTTAAATATGCAAAATATCTTTCAAATGGAGAAAAAACATCCGGGTTTTACTTGAAAAGATCTGTTGCACAGTAAAAAGTTCAATAAGTGGCTTGATGTTTATTTTCAATTCATTTTATCATGTTTTTAAACATTCAAAACCATTTCTTAAAAAAATCAAGATAGTTTAAATACTCGTATGACGTTGTTGAAAGGAGTGAGCGATATGTTAAAAGTAGAAATGTCTAGCAAATTAACTAAATTATGGTATTTTATCGTAACTGAAAGGTGTCTTACATTAATTATGTAGTGGAGTTTTGTAGTTTTATTTTTATTTTGATTGACGAATCGACCAACCTGATTAATGTTTTTTTCCCTAAATAAGCAAATTCCTCTTCTCGTTTGATATTTTTACTATCTAGTATACTGCCTCTGTTTTTAGCAGTAAAATTTTCTAGTAAATTCCATGCAAAATACTCTCTTTCGAATGCAAATCTGAAATATGATACCGCCTTTTCTTCGATTGGATAACTCTCCGCAGATATTTTCGAATGGATTTATACTCTAATGCTTTTGAAAATCACCCATTTTCCGGGGTAACCCTTTCGCATTTTCTTATTCACACTTGGAAAATTTCCAAGATTTTCGGCTGCCTCCCGAATATCCAGTCTGCTTTTGTTTACATCTAGACACGAATTTTCTGAAGAAAATTCTGGAAAGAATGTATTAGGGAATGTAAAATCTTTCCCTTGATACACGTATGCGTACGTGAAAATCTGCATAACTCATTATTTTATTATACATGCACGTTCTCCAGTACGGGGCTGGGAGGCTTGAATTTTGAAGTCTGCCATAAATCAAGGTGGATAAGCCATAAAAAACATAACCCTTTTTATGGGATTCGCGAGCCTTTTGAAATTTGTTCTCATTCTTAAATAACTCTTCTAAAAGTGCTTTCTTAAAGTCGTAAATTTTATAACAAGTTTCGAAAACAATAAAATCTAAAATTGAGTGTTTCCAATAAAAACGTGTCGTTTCCCAGAATACCACTTTATTTTTACAACCATGTTGGGTATGAATATAGATCTGATAATAAAGAATTAATAATTGTATCCCAATGTAAGAACTGCTTCAAATGACCCTTACTCGCACCCAATGGTGCATAGGGCACTGCATCAATTGATCCAATATTAATTTGATTGTTTATTATATGAAGGCAAAGTTGCGAGTCCTGAACTTTGGGCTACTTTTCATTGTTTTAAATTATGACTCACAGTACATATCATAATTTAAAACAACTAGAATGAATGAAAAATGTGATTTTCACCAATTAAAATTAAATATGTGGAAATCCAAAAAAAAGTGTGTTTTTTAATCATGGATTGAATGGTGAATATTTCCCGTGTATACAGTGATTACTTAGCCAGCCCAAGACAGGTCATAATTCTCATTCTTCTTCATCTATGGTGTCAAAAAATTTAAAAAAACTCCCAAATGGAGAAAACTCAAATTTCGGGAAACAAGTATTTGGACACAATAAAAAATGTTGGTAATATAAAAATCAATTATTACGTAGATTTTTTTCTCACTCTTCTCCTGATAAAGATGAAATACATTCAGATTTAGGCATAGGTTATAAATATAAAACCTATAAAATTAAAGCCTAAGTAGGGTCAAGAGAAGCGGCGTTGCATAAGCCGTAGATTGATTTCAGAGTCACTTGGACGTTAGGTTATTCAAAATACAAAAAATGAAGACGAAAAAACAATTAATATGATATAAATATAGATCAGGATCAAATTTAACAAAAGGACGATTGACCCGAAAAAATCACTGAGTCCTCCCAGTTCTACCGTCCCATCTCAAACAAAGATATATATGACTGTGATGAAACGACTATGACGGCCCAGAATACAGACGACGAATTATACCAAATGTGGCCGAGACGCCCAAGCTGTTACGATTTAGATTGCAGGATTCCACTGCGACCCTTACTTAAGTGGGAATATAATGTATTACACAATAGTCTGTATGAAATATTTATTCATTAAAATAAAATATTAAGGTGGACCTCAACTTTCTCATTTACATAATTGGTTCCTGAAAATGTGTGCGAAAGTCAAATGAACAAAAGTAGAGGGATATTTTAAAAAAACACCAACATTTATAAATCATTTATCTATTTATTTTTCAAAATAGCATCATATATATAATATTCCCGATGAGAATTTCTATTTCTCATTTTGGGATATGGGATTAAGGTTAACAAGACTGGAACACAAATAATAAAGTTACAAAAAAGATTTTTATAACAAAACCAAAACTAATACATGGCAAAATATAAAAACAAATAGGCAAAAGAAGCATATTTAAAAGAAACAAATGAGAAAAACGGAAGGTAAGAAGCATATTTAAAATGAACAAATGAGCAAATATAAAAAATGATAAAATTTAACAAAAATAAAAAAAAATATGTATTTATCAAAAATGACTAACTATGTTACATATTTATTGATTCGCCATTAACTTTGTGGAATAACGTGTTGATTAATAAAAATAAAAATAAAAACACTTATATTATACCTCTGAGTTTTATTTCATTCCACAGTTTGTTTTACTACTCACCTAAAGATGAAAATATATGCAGTTTTCGAAACTGGTTGCATGTAATGAAATAAAACTCATTAGATGGCTAAAAACGAGTGTTTTTTTTAAATAACTTTTGAAAGGAGAAACTCTGACTTAAGAGTCCGCGACACTAACCACGGGACCACAACCCGACACAATGTCGTATATTACTACTTATTTTTCTTTTCTTCTATATATATATATATATATATATATATATATATATATATATATATATATATATATATATATATATATATATATATATATATATATATATATATATATATTTATATATATATATATATATATATATACATATATATACATATATATATATATATATATATATATATATATATATATATATATATATATATATATATATACAATATATATATATATACATATATATATATATATATATATATAGATATATATATATATATAAACATACACGCTAAAATTAATCTGGTGTTTTCCAAGATATGCCCGTTTCCCGACGCACTCGAGATTCCTCCCTTGGCGTCGTACACTTATAAATAGTACTCGGGGTGTGGCGAGGCTTTAATAATAAAACGGAACTACATAGATCTGTTCCGCGAACCGGATATTGAATTGAATCTGTGGGTTTATAGTATCTTGTACCGACACTAAGCACTCGCGCTCGCCCGTGAACGTACGAGTACAATGATTATATTCAATTCAATCGGTGATTTCAGACTGGATCTTTTTACCCTTTCAAGAAAAAAAATCATTTTTGGCTGCAAATTCATCAGTAATACTGAGTTAGCTTCTTTAAACAATACATCACTTTTTTTGACATCTCAACATAGATGAAGAAGAATATAGAAGTCTTGGCATTTACGGGTTTTACGACCGTCATAGGATGGTTTAAGTCATCATTTCTACACAGGTGTAACATTCACCAGTTCTACTAACTAACCACACTACTCAAATTTCTGGATGTTCTATATATATGAAACATTGTACAAAAATTACTAGAATTTTCACTAGTGACATCTTCTTGTACAATTATTGATCATCAAATGCTCCACTACCGTGAAGTCGGAATAAATAGCCCTCTTTTTTATTTTCTATTCGGTATATCTTTTTTCTCTCTCATGTAACGAAGTGAACCTAATAAACGTGATGCGTTTTTGAAATTTCACTCCCAATTCTCGCCCAATTATTGAATATTGAACAACCACCACATAAAATCTCACTTCAAAAAAAATTATGGTGAAAATGTATTTTTTAGTGATTATTCCTTTCTTAAATGATTGATTCAATAGCGCACATGTTCCAGAATGTACGCGGAGATTGAACATTCTCATCCAGGCTTGCCATCCAATCAATTAGAAAATACGTCTCTTAAATTTCTTGAAATTAAATCTATTCTGGGCGTGGAAAGGGTTAAATACGTCAGGATACTAATAGGAGGTAATAAATAATCCTCAAGAGATTTAGTTTCGCTATGACAGAAATAAAAGAAAAGAAACTATCCCAATTTAATTTATTACATGGCACTTTATCCTTTGCTTTTTGTGATATAAAACTAAATGAGAAAGCTTTCATATCTCTTTAATTTATTTTTAACATACATAAGTCATTAATATATTAGTAGATTAAAATCAATATTTTTAGCTTTTCCACTTTATTTTTATTTGACCAGCGACCGGGTTTCGTCGTTACTGACATCATCAGACTGGTGGGAGGCTATACAAATTATTATGATATATATAAAACAAGGCAGGAGTTGATAACCATGATTTGATATAATTTTATTGAAAAATTAATTTAATTTGAGTGAATTTAAGTATTGTATGATATTAAAAATATTTTTTATAAAGGTTTTTTTTTGTATTGAGAGCACGATTTATATAAAGTTATAATAGATTTGCATTTTTTGTAAATGATTTTTTTGTAAATGAAATGCAAATGCAAATAAAAATAAAACTCATTAAAATGGTTTATTCAAGTTTTTTTAATATTATTTTTTGACATCTCATCAAAGATGAAGAAGAGTGTGGAAGTCTGGGCATTTACGGGGCTGACGACCGTCATAGGCTGGTTTAAGTGATCACTTTACATACGTGTAACATTCACCAATTCTTCCCATTATTGACAACCACACTACTTAAATTCTTGGAAGTTCTATATATATGAACCCATTTAGAAACCTTGTTCTTGAATCACTAGAACTTCACTAGAGACATCTATTGGTGAGATTCATGGTTCACATTGTGTAATACCACTTAAACCATACAAGGTTTACAGATCAATAAGTGGATTAACGTTTCTTCTACCTAATATCATGTTTTAACACTCTCCTTATCATTCATCGTTCACTTTGTGTAACACCACTTAAATCTTACAAGGTTTATAGATCAATAAGTGGCTTAACGTTTTTTCTAGCTAATATCATGTTTTAACACTCTCCTTATCATTCATGGTTCACATTGAGTAATACCACTTTAAAAAACACTACAATATTAAATTTTTGTATAATAATCGGACCGTAACAATTGACACATTTGACCTGATGATGGAATGATTATTCCGAAACCTGTAGTCATGAAGTAGTGTATTTTAAAGTGGTATTACACAAAATGAACCATGAATGATAAGGAGAGTGTTATATTACCGTATGGTAATTAAGTATTTGTGGTATCACAAAGTTAACAATGCTTTAAATATACAAAATATAAAAGGCTTACGACTGATTCAAGTAATCAGTATAAACACAGTAACATTCACCTTTCTCTCCATCTTCTTCTTCTTCTAACATGTAACTATAAATGGTGCATAGGCACTGCATCGTATCGACTAGTCTGCTAGGGTATTATTATTATTTATTTTTTTTGTAAAACAAAACAATTAAAAGATATACATAAAACAAGCCAATTATAGTTTACCACAGAAACATAAAGATCACTTGAGACATCTATTGGTGAGATGTTAAGTATTTGGACACACTCAAAATGTTGTATATTCAAGTGTTTAATTTTAATAAAATAATCATGTCATTTCACAAAGTTAATGCCGAATCAATAAATAATAGAATCATAATAATGATAAAAAACGTTTTAAATATCAAACACATTTAAAAAGTTTAAAAGTTTTTACACTGTTGAAAAATTTACATAATTTTTCACTGAACTTCGAGAAGAAAGCTCCTGGGCAGAAGATTGATGCTCGTTCCTATATCATCCCCTCGGCCGACGACACTACCCTCGCCTTTCACCCCCGATAATTTATCACGCAGAAATTACATTTTCCTTTTCAATAGCCACCAACTGAGACTGGAAAATTAACTTCGCTGTTGTCACCGTGAAAACCAAACTGTTGGAAAGATTGTTATCACAGAGTACGGAGAGTGATTATACCCATTTGTCAAATTTTATAAAATGTTATTTTAAACTAGCATACAGAACACAAAAATCTCACAACCACACTACTCAAATTCTTGAATGTTCTATATCGTAGTCGTACAGGAGAAAGTGACCAACTACCAAAACGTAAAATGTTCAGGAGGGCCATTCAAGTCACTTTTGGTTGGCAAGAAAATAAACATCAATGCAATTAGACATTTTTAACAAGTCAATATATTATACTTCCAAGTTTGAAATCCTTTAGGATTTTTTCAGGGCAATATTAAGGTAATCAGATATCAAATAGTCATGTGTATACGTTATTTAAAAAAATGCACTTGGTCACTTTCTCTTGTATGACTACGATATATATGAACCAATTTGGAAACCTTGTTCTTGTATCACTAGAGCTTCACTAGAGACATCTATTGGTGAGATGAAAAATAATATGAAAAATAACTCCTACAATTGGAGATAATCTAGATTTGTGAACAAGTATTTGGACACACTCAAAGTGTTGTAAAACAACGCGTTCGTTTAAAATTTTGTGTCTCAAACCAAATGTCCGCCTCCGTAGTGTAATAATGGTCAGCACGCTCGGCTACCGTTCTGGAGGTCCCGGGTTCGATTCCCAAGGGGGGTAAAATAAATATAAGTGATTTTCTCACTGTAATATTTATTCAATATTACCATGGACTGGTACCTGAAGCTAAGGGCTGATCACCTTTCCTTCATGTGTAAAACGATCAAGATAACACTGCGTTTATATGACACAGTGCCCTATGCACCATTGGGGTGCGGATAAGGGTTTAAAAAAAACAAATGTCGTATGCAGATTCATTGAAAATTCACATTAAGTACAATTACTTAAGAATATTTTTACCTACAGAAATTCCACACTAGAGTTATTTAATAATTGTTAATAAAAAATATGTTCGAGAGGGTTAAAATATGTTTATATTATCCACTGACACTTCGTGATGGAATTGCATTTTTAATTTATTATTAGATTAAAACCAATATTTTTAGCTTTTCCACTTTTTTTATTTGACCAGCGACCGGGTTTCGTCGTTACCGACATCATCAGACTGGTGAGAGGATATACAAATTGTTATGTTATGTATAAACTCCTGCCTTCTTTTATATATAACATAACAATTTGTATAGCCTCTCACCAGTCTGATGATGTCGGTAACGACGAAACCCGGTCGCTGGTCAAATAAAAAAAGTGGAAAAGCTGAAAATATTGGTTTTAATATAATAATAAAAGGTTAAAATATGATTTAACAGAGAATCACGAGTAAAATATATCTTGTATAAACTTGGTTATAAAATGTTAATTTAAACTAGCTGTACCCAACCGCGCGTCGCTGTGACTCTGTCTCGTTTAATTGAAAATAAAGAAGATAGAAATCATACATTTTAATGCATATAATTTTTTTCCGCCTCCTTAGTGTAATGATCAGCACGCTCGGCTACCGTTCTGGTGATCCCGGGCCCAATTCCTGGGGGGGGGTCAAATAAATATAAGTGATTTTTTCACTGTAATATTTTACGTCTGCCTCCGTAGCGTAATGGTCAGCACGCTCAGCTACCGTACTGGAGGTCCCGGGTACGATTCTCAGGGGGGGTCAAATAAATAAAAGTGATTTTTTCACTCTTTTATTTATTCAATATTACCCTGGACTGGTACCGGAAGCGGAGGGTTGATCACCTTTCCTTCATGTGTTAACGATCGAGATAACACTGCTTTTATATGATGCAGTGCCCTATGCACCATTGGGGTGCGGATAAGGGTTTGAATGAATATTTATGGTATGTTATGGTATTTTCAAACGAATATAATATGATTTTTTCTCAGATGCAGCACCTTTTCTCTGAAATGATAAGTACCAAGAGAGAAAAGTGAGCCAGTGCTACAGGAGATGGCCAGCACTAGCAGCACTACACTACCGCCCATATTACTGGAACCAACGCAGGGACAGAACCTCAATCATGGAAAAGCAATACACAGCAATCATAACCGAAGACCAACCCTTATAGTATATCAAAAAAGTAAGCTTTTTTTTCTTTTTTAGGAGGATATTTGGCGTAAATATCAAGTATTTGTAGTTCCTAAGCAGAGCTTACTGCGCGAGAACTATATTTGTATGTTCTCAACAATATATGAAAATACTAATATATTTTTATTCAACTTATATTCCATCACATATCCCTTCAAAAGTAGCCCAATTTTCCTGACACAAATTTCACGCAATTCTGAAAAACAATCGAACACCAATCCTAACATAAAGAAAAACGATGTGCACATTAGTATAAAAATGTTTTCAAACTATGTACGCTCGTACAATAATCTTTTCAAACTGCGTGCACTCATGCAAAAACGTTTTTAAAGTATGTAAATTCGTATAAATATAATTTATATTTAAATCACTAATTTTGTGATTTTTCATTTTATAATTAAAATGTATTTTTTTTATATCACTATAAATGTTTACTGTGATTGAAATTACTGTAAACACTTAAAACACTTTGTTTTAAAATCACTATAAATGTTTACTATGTTTATAGTGATTTTAAAACAAAGTTGCATTTTAATCAAATCGTATAAAAGCGTTTTCAAACTGTGTACATTCGTATATTTAAACTGTACATACATCACTTTAAACATATTATGGTACACTCGTTAAAAAACGTTTTCAAACTGTGTGTACTCCAATAAAAACGTTTCATACTGTGTACGCTCACAAAAATGTTTTCAAACTGTGTACATTCGCATAAAAATAGGTTCAAACTGTTCACACTAGTACAAACATGTTTTCATACTGTGGACATTCGTATAAAAATTTGTTCAAACTGTTTACACTAATACAAAAATGTTTTCAAACTGTTTACACTAATACAAAAAATATTTTCAAACTGTGTACATTCGTATAAAAATAGGTTCAAACTGTTTACACTAGTACAAAAATGTTTTCATACTGTGGACATTCGTATAAAAATATGTTCAAACTGTTTTCACTACATAAAACAAAAATGTTTTCATTCTGTGTACACTCACAAAAATGTTTAACTGTTTACACTTATACAAAAATGTTTTCAAACTGTTTACAAAAAAATATTTTCAATCTGTGTACATTCGTATAAAAATAGGTTCAAACTTTTTACACTAGTACAAAAATGTTTTCCTACTGTGGACATTCGTATAAAAATTTGTTCAAACTGTTTTCACTACACAATACAAAAAAAAATAATTCTGTGTACACTCACAAAAATGTTTTCAAACTGTTTACACTAGTACAAAAATGTTTTCTTACTGTACACAGTCATAAAAATGTTTTCAAACTTATTGCATCCGTACAAAAATGTATTCACTCGGCGCTCAAGCACGTTTTCAAAATTATTTGAACTATCTCACTCCGAAATATAGGTCAAACAAATGTTATCTGAACCCTTTAGGGAGGAACGGGTGAAAATGCACATCCATCATCCATCACCCTCGTAATTAGTAAAGTTTAACGTATCCACTGGGGGTTGATTAAACTGATGAGTCGGTGGAAACGGTTAGTTACCCTGTATTCCTGAAACTATGCAAACAATACCCTAGGGGCTGGAATGATCACGAATTGATATCACGACATTTTCATTGATATCTCAGCATAGATGCAGATATCTATAGAGATTGAGGAATATGGACATATGGCCGTTTAAAGGGCTTACAACACTCTCCTTATCATTCATCGTTCACTTTGTGTAATACCACTTAAACCATACAAGGTTTATAGTTCAATAAGTGGATTGACTTTTTTTAAAGTTAATATCATGTTCTAACACTCTCCTTATCATTCATGGTTCACATTGTGTAATCCCACTTTAAAAAACACTACAATATTAAATTTTTGTATAATAATCGGACCGTAACAATTGACACATTTGACCTGATGACGGAATGATTATTCCAAAATCTGTAGTCATGAAGCAGTATTTTTGAAAGTGGTAGTACATAAAATGAACCATGAATGATAAGGGGAGTGTTATATTACCATACCACAAAGTTAACAATGCTTTAAATATACAAAATATAAAAGGCTTACGACTGATTCAAGTAATCAGTATAAACACAGTAACATTTACCTTTCTCTCCATCTTCTTCTTCTTCTAACCATGGTGCATAGGCACTGCATCGTATTGACTAGTCTGCTAGGGTATTATTATTTTTTTTTATTTGGGTTAACAACAGCAACATATCGCTCACTCCTTTCAAGAACGTCATAAATCAAAAAACTTTATTTTTCAGGAGAACGTTTTTAAAGTTTCAAAATATAATACAATGTATTAAAAATAAATATTAAGCCACTTATTGAACTTTTTACTATGCAACAGATCTTTTTAGGTAAAACCTAGGAAAAATATTTCGTATTTTATAAAAATTATTAAACAAAACCTTTTATTCGAAATGCAAAAACAACATTTTCTGCCCTGTAGCGGGTAAATATTAAGTTTAAAATATGCCTCTTTTGCTGGGATATAGTACATTTTTTGGGCATTCCGAAAACATGCACAGCTGAAAATTGATGATTTTTGATTTATGACGTTCTTGAAAGGAGTGAGCGATATGTAAAACAAAACAATTAAAAGATATACATCAAACAAGTCAATTATAGTTTACCACAGAAACATAAAGATCAGTACAAAATATTTAGTGTAGATCTAGCAAATTAATGAATGTGTGTGTGCGATGTTGATTCTAGTAGGGACATATATACAATGCAGAGAAGTATAGTTTTTAAAGATCCTAAGAGGACAATATGCTCACTATTCGACTTTTCAACACAGATTTTCCGCATACATTATATCATATACATTATATTGCACAATGGTACTTTTAATATAGTCGTATATATTGTAGTTTTTTATTAACATTTTTTTGTAATTATTTTTGCAGTATCCCCGGAGAGCGTTGTGGTGCCAATAGTATCCTCGATCATTGGATTCCCCATTTTGGCACTTTTGGTCATATGTTGCCTTAGAAAAAGAGCCAAGTTAGCGAGGTGAGTGTGACTTTTAATTGGTGAATTAAACGTGCCAACGGTTGAAGAGGGTTTCCAATTGGAAATCTGTAGATTCTTATCTAATATGTTATTTATATCATTACCTGTCTTTTCCTCACTCATTCGTTCCACATGTCCAAACGCCATTCCATTTTTTCATCATTCGAACAATGTATCAAACATCGTTTTGTCGCACATTATATACGAGTATATGTAAAAAAAAAAATAAGGAATAACCCGCAAAGCCTCTTTTTTCAGAAGCTTATCTGCAGGTAGGATAGTAAAGATAGGGAAGGTAAATATGAAAAATACATCACAAACACCCAGACCAACTGAAAATAAATCTTTCTTGAGTTTATTTTGCAATTGGCGGGATTCGAACCCGCGACGCCGGTTTTGTAGTCGAGCGTCTACCTAACTACGTCACGACACCTGTGTACATATATATAATTATATATATATATATATATATATATATATATATATATATATATATATATATATATATATATATATATATATATATATATATATATATATATATATATATATGTATATACAAATATAAATTATACGTACAAAAAGTGCCAAGCCAAGTAATTACCATGTCTGTTTAGAGCGCAATCTGTTACTCAAGGTTTTTACATCAGCTGTTTGTAATAGACGACCTCAAGTATACTCGGTGAATTCGAAAATGGATAAAAAAAATCAATAACGCGTTTGTTTAGAATTTTATGTCCGCCTCCGTAGTGTAATGGTCAGCACGCTCGCCTACCGTTCTGGAGGTCCCGGGTTCGATTCCCAAGGGGGGTAAAATAAATAAAAGTGATTTTTTCACTGCCATATTTATTCAATATTACCCTGGACTGGTACCTGAAGCGGAGAGCTGATCACCTTTCCTTCATGTGTAAACGATCAAGATAACACTGCGTTTATATGACGCAGTGCCCTATGCACCATTGGGGTGCGGATAAAGGTTTTATTATTTATTTTATTTATTAACGAAATTTCGTGTGCAGATTCATTGATAATTCACATTAAGTACAATTACGAAAGTATATTTTTACTTACATAAATTCCACACTAGAGTTTTTTTATACTTTTTATACTTATGAATAAAAATTTATTCGAAAGGGTTAAAATATGAATGATTTAACAGAGAACCACGAGTCAAACTTATCTTGTATAAACTTTAAATCTCTGGGAACGAGATAAATTATACTAGTTTGACTTGAATTTCTATAGCTAGATCGTTTTGAACTAAAAGTGATTGCGGTGCTAACTAAACATTTTGTTCTATTTTGCCAAAGTTTGAGGTTCAGAACATCAAAGTTTGTATGGTTTATGTTTACTATGGAAATTACGACATTTCTGACAGCTATTTTTAACTGTTCTGAGAACATTTTAATTGTTAGGTGTGTGTTATTTTAAAGAAATCATACACAAGGCTTTTTTTTTAACAAAAAAGTTCCCGAAACTCACCTTAAGTCAAGCTTATTACCAAAAATATAAATTCAAACATTTGAATATTCATATCAATGCCATATTTTATTATTTTGACGAATTGTGTAAATATATATATATATAGCAATTACGTAAGCACAAACGTTGTTTTGTCTAATTGGTTTTGAAAATACGTGAGAACGAAGATGTCGTAAGGTGGGGAAGGCAACAAAGGTATGGCCAACCCCATGGTAGACGACTCCCGGGCAAATCACCAAAGAGATGGATCGATAGCTAGGAATCGACATCACAGGAGGCTAATCCCTCTTAAAAACAGGCCACAAGGCCTACACAAAGAAGAAGAAGAAAAAGTATGTTTCTGCGAAAAAAGGTGCCGAAACGCCGTTACACCGCGTTACATGAAAAAAACCCTGGTCATACATATTACAAAAATGGTAGATTGGTGAATTAACCGTATTAAATTATAGCTTTTCAACGGTCTACCGGTAACGCATACGTTTTCCGGTAATTTTACATGCCCTAGTGGCAATAAGTTCGCTTCCGTAGTGTAATGGTCAACACGCTCGGATACCGTTCTGGAGGTCACGGGATCGATTCCCAGGGGGGTCAAATACATATAGGTGATTTTTCACTGTAATATTTTTTCAATACTACCTTGGGCTGGTAGCTGAAGCAGAGAGCTGATCACCTTTCCTTAATGTGTTAACAATCGAGATAATTCTGCGTTTATATGATGCAGTACCCTATGCGCCATTGGGTGCGGATAAGGGTAAGAAGAAGAAGAAGTTTGTCAATCACAGGTAGGATGATGAATATTGCACGTATATACAGTGATTACTTTTGATTAATTTTACACGCCTTCGTGGCCATAAGTCCTAAGGCTGGTTTGCCAGCCTATGACAGATTGTAAGCACTGTAAATGCCTAGTCTTTGTATTGATATATCAATATATCCTATTTCAAGTTTCGTCTATCTGTATACCTAAATATTTATATCGTAGTCGTACAGGAGAAAGTGACCAACTTCCAAAACGTAAAATGTTCAGGAGGGCCATTTAAGTCACTTTTGCTTGGTAACAAAATAAACATCAATGCAGTTAGTCATTTTCACCAAGTCAATATATTATGCTTACAATTTTAAAATCCTTTGGGATATTTTCAGGGCAAGCTAGTAAGATATCAAATAGTCGATGATCACGGTTTTGTAAAAAAATGCACTTGGTCACTTTCTCCTGTATGACTACGATATGTATAGTATGTTGTCTTTGTTCTTGTAAAACGATGCGTTGTACCTTTTTTATAATGTTTTTTGGTATCGTAGGGAGAGGGCGAGAAGAAGGAACTGTGGAGCTATTGGATTGTCTCTGGTCCAGCTAAGCGGTTCCCGTGGGAACAGATTCAGCGGGTCTCGACCAGGAAGAGAGAGGCCTTCGCTAGATCTGGATACCGTTTTGGAAGAAAGATCAGACGCCGAACAGACGCAGGTAAAATCTTTCATTCATTTTTATTCACACATACCATATACACATCCATATCCATCCCTACAAAGACAACAGCTGGAGGCGCGTTGCGGGAGCCTGGGTGAGGACCTATCCAACATCGGATCCGCGATAGTTCATAAGGAACTGTCACGAGAGGTGGTATCATACATGGTAAAAATAGTGAAGGACATTGGTAACATAAACCAAAGTAGGACACAAAATGCCGAACCCTCTTCTAGTGGAACGGAAGGTCTGCTGATGACAGTCAACAGTCCGGCTTATCCTGAGGAGTTTTACGTGGTTTTCTGGCAATGAGCAAATGCTGAGAAGTTCCTGGTTGGCCCACACTAGATTATCCTTCCTGATCCCAACACAGATTCAAATAAAAACATATTTAATTAGCTAGAAGGAACAAAAATCTACCTAATGATCCTGTACATAATAAGCAAGATAAATATAAATGCAATTCCCATATTTTAAAAAATCATCCCTACATCCTATATGGTCCACAAACAACCTGAACAACCTGAATGGTAAATGTTGCATGTGTGTAAAGTGATCATTTAACCAGCTAATGATAGATCATATGTCCTGTAAATACCCATCTTACCTGTAAATATTCATCTGCAAATATAAATAAGTATTTTGATTTATGACGTTCTTGAAAGGAGTGAGCGATATGTATAAATGTTTAGAAATTGTATTATGTTGTACTTAAAAATGTAACTATATCAAACAAATAAAAATTAAAAAATTAAAAAAATTCCCATCTAAAAAAAGTATGCAGGATTCATACGTTTTTCTTTTTAGACAGGTGGGAATCTCTTTACACTGTAGAATTTGTTTGTCACAGGTTTGTGATAGAGTGAGTACAATTAGATTTATATTATCCACTGACACTTCGTGATGGAATTGCATTTTGTTTATATATTATTAGATTAAAACCAATATTTTTAGCTTTTCCACTTTATTTTAATTTGACCAGCAACCGGGTTTCGTCGTTACCGACATCACCAGTCTGATGATGAGTACAATTGCTTGTAGCCTCGGCTCGTAACGCATGTCTGTATTGAAAACTATAGTGCATGTTGGTCTTCGGATCGACCAAAAATCGCATGTGTTAGACATTTTGTGTAGTTTTGAGTGTGTAAATGGTGCTATGGTGGTGAAGGATAGTATTTATGTATCAAATACAGATTTTTTGAGTCTACTAAGTTGTATTTTATTAACAAAAAGACATAAATACCTACATCCCCCATTAGCTACTATTGTCTCCCATAAATTATTGCTGCACGTATTAAAACTGTCACTTAGAATTGTATAGCTACATAAGGACCGTAGTCCATTTGATCTTCACATTCGTTTGATAATGCCCTAACAAGGCGAAACAATTGTCACAATATCTTTTTTGTGTTTTTGTTTGTAAAATACAACTTAGTAGACACAAAAAATATGTGCTTGATATAAAATTAATACATAAATTAAAATGGAGTTCTACAAATTAAACGCCAAATCAATAAATAAGGATAGTATTTACAACATTTACAACATGTGTGTGATTATAATCCAGGATTCGGATCTCACATACTAATATAAGAGTTTCTGCTTAGTAAAAAGCTTCTTTACATCTCACCAATAGATGTCTCTAGTGAAGTTTTAGTTATTCATGAACAAGGTTTCTAAATTGGTTCATATACATAGAACTTTCAAGAATTTGAGTAGTGTGGTTGTCAATAATGGGTAGAATTGGTGAATGTTACACGTGTGTAAAGTGATCACTTAAACCAGCCTATGACGGTCGTAAGCCCCGTAAATGCCCTGACTTCCATATTCTTCTTCATCTTTGATGAGATGTCAAAAAATAAGGATAGTATTGTTTGCATGCTGTGTTAGTGATTGTCCTGACGAAGAGATGGGTACGTCTCGAAACCGGTAGACATAAAAATCTTGGTGAGTGGTTATATACTAATATTATTAACATTTTTGTAAAAAAAAATTAGTAAAAATGACTAACCACAAAGTAAATGCTTTAAATATTAATAATATTGAGAATATTAAATACGATTCTTGAATTCCAGACGGAGCTGATGACCCCGGACCGAGACGATCGACTCCTCCCCATCGGCCGCCTCTTGAGCCAGCCGGCTCGCTATTTCCTGGAAGGCAGCAGATAGCATCAGCCAAGAGTGGTCCTTCTCCACGACAGGACCACGCCCTGGAAGCCCCTATCCGACGACCAGACCACGTCGCACCAGTTCATCATGCCAGGCGACAGCTAGTACGAGGATACCATAGAGCTAGACTAAATAGCCTAAGTGACAGGACTTAAAACTAGCGTGTAGTGCAGAGGTTGGCCAACTCATTAGACAAGGAGCCAATTTATTTGTAAAAATAATAAAAATCAATGATGAATATAATACATTGACAACATTTTGAGTATGTCCAAATACTTGTTCACGAAATCTGGATTATCTCCAATTACAGGAATTATTTTCAAATTATTTTTTGACATCTCATCAAAGATGAAGAGGAATATGGATGTCTGGGTATTTAGGGGGCTGACGACCGTCATAGGCTGGTTTAAGTTATCACTTTACACACGTGTAACATTCACCAATTCTACCTATTATTGACAATCACACTACTCAATTGCTTGGATGTTCTATATATATATGAACCAATTTAGAAACCTTGTTCTTGAATCACTAGAACTTCACTAAAGACATCTTTTGGATGTCAAGAAGCTTTTTTTTTTATATGTCAAAAAATAATATGAAAAATAACTCCCATAGTTAGAGATAATCAAGATTTGTGTTGTAAATAATACATTAAGTTTGAAGACTTGCACAGAGGAAATATTTGATAAATTACAACTTATGACGGTGAAACAACTGTATGCTAAAACTTCATACATATCCATTTAAGAATTACTCTCATATGACACAAGAAAAGACCTCCCAGCAAAACATAAATAAGCACCTGTTTTTATCTTAATTTTTCTTTATATTTTTTATTTCTTAAATATAAATTTACATATAATTTATCTGCATTTTGGCTCTTCAGGCATAGCCTGTGTTGAACCGAAATACATGGTGAAAAGTACTTACATGCTTAAGTACAACAAAAAGCTAAGTAAGGTTAACAATAGTATACATATATATATATATATATATATATATATATATATATATATATATATATATATATATATTTTTTTTTTTAATTACATAAATTGTATACATTTATTTAAGGAACAATTTAAAAAAAAAAAAAATTTAATTGCAGAGACCCACCAAGTCACTTTGTGTGTCTTGTCGGTGGAGTTCTTTTTACATACATTTTTTATTGTTTTTATCCATTTTAACATAATATATACACAAAAACAAGGGAAAAATTTAAGAATATAAACTATTTTACAATTTTCATAGAATTGACTCTTGATCATTTGCCCATTTCTTTATTTTACCTTTGTTACATGTTTTATTTTGACCCCTAAACTCCTATATATTCATAAATACCATGGAATGATGAGAAGTGAAATGTAATTAAGAAATAAATTAAAATTAAATGAATAAATAAATTATTTACGCAATGATGATAACTTTTCGGTAAAAAACAAATATTCATTGAATAATTTATCACACTCATATACCACAGACATAGTCAATAAGTGTAAAAAAAATAAGAATGACATCGCTATTTTTTTTAATTCATAATTGACCTACCTCCTTTGAAAATCAATTAATATTTAGTAGTGATAAACAAAATAAGGGCACATTTTCCTCATAATTAAATTTACTAATCTAGACCAATTTACACCATATATCGCCCACTCCTTTCAAGAACGTCATAAATCAAAATACTTGATTTTTCAGGAGAACGTTTTTAAAGTTTATAAATATAACACAATGTATTAAAAATAAATATCAAGCCACTTATTGAACCTTTTTCTGAGCAACAGATATTTTTAAGTAAAACCTGAAGGTTTTTTCTCCATTTGAAAAATATTTAATAACAACCTTTTCTTCAAAATGAAAAAATAACATTTTCTGCCCTGTAGCGGGTAAATATTAAGTTAAAAATATGCCTCTTTTTCTGGGGTATAGTACATTTTTTAGGCATTCTGAAAACATGCATAACTCAAAATTGTCGATTTTTGATTTATGACGTTCTTGAAAGGAGTGAGCGATATGTTTATGAAAGGAATTTATTTCTATAATTACTTCTTTTTTAGTTACTTCTTTGCAACAAACATAAGATGTATATATGTAGGTAATAATTCCAAAGGAAATAATTTTGAGTCATTATTTTGTAGCCAAGAAATGATGTAAAGCATAATAAATAATGAGAAAGTATTAACATCTATTTTTATTAAAATAATTTCATATCTTCTAAAATTATTGATAAACTTAGTTTGTATTTTCAACTCTTGATGAGAACAACTATAGTTCTCAAAACTAGTCGTGTTTTAATTGATGAACTCAAAAGTGGTCTTATACAAGTGTTTTGTTTTGTTTTATATTTAAATTAACCGACTTGCAGAAACATAACAAATCAAAATTTTAAAATGTCGAATCTTCAATTTATTCATAGAAACTATGAAACAATGAAATAATGGATATTCATTTATTTCTCATGATAAAAACATTACATTTATATATTTCTTATTTTATTTAATAGATTCTATATTATGATTTAAAACAAACATATACATATGTTACATACGCTAATGGCGTAGAAAATGATAAGTAATCTCATGAAAATTAAACACACATGTGTGTTTGCTTAGCAGTATCCTAAATTTTAAATGGATTTGTGATAATGTAATACATTTTAAAAGGGTTAATTAAAAAGTTCAAAGGCAACGTGTGTACACTTAGGTAAATTAATTTATTCATATTATTTATAGCCCATGATACAAATTTCCATTTTAAAAAAATGTATTATTTATTTATTCATGTTATTTATGACCCATGATACAAATTTCCATTTTAAAAAATTGTATTATTTATTTATTCATGTTATTTATGACCCATGATACAAATTTCTATTTTAAAAAATTGTATTATTTATTTATTCATGTTATTTATGACCCAAGATACAAATTTTCATTTAAAAATTGTATTGAACAATTAATATTTACAACATTTTTGATAACTCAACATAAATAAAAAATAATATGGAAGTCTAGGTATTTACAGGGCTTATTAACCGTCCGCCTCCGTAGTGTAATAGTCAGAACGTTCGGCTACAGTTTTGGAGGTCCCAGGATCGATCCCCAGGAGGGTCAAAAAATATAAGTGCATTTTTTCACCCTAATATTTATTTTATACTACCCTGGAGCGGAGGGCTGATGACTTTTCCTTTATGCGTTAACGATCAAGATAACACTGCGTTTATATGATACAGTACCTTATGCACCATTGGGGTGCGGTTAAGGATTTGAATATGAACTGTCATGTGCTGATTAAATGATCATTTTACACACGTGCAACATTCACCAATTCTACCCATGATTGGCAACCACACTACTCACTTTTTGGAACTTCTAGATATATTGATCAATCTCGTGATACAGTGCATATGTGTTCACAAAAGCCATCTATGTTGGATCGAGGAAAACTTTTATTCAGCAGAGACTCTTTTTATTCGTATGCATTGTCCGAATCCTGGATTATATTTAAATACCCGCCTGGAAACATAATTTAAAAATTTTATGTAGCTTATATTTTTATCAGTTTTTTTTACTTTTCATTCAAACATTAGGATTGGAACTAGGACTAGTTGTGTAGTGCCAATTTCGCTGATAGAGTTTTATTTTGTTAAAACTGATTTTTAATCAATAATTCAATATAATTTTTCCCAATTCTGAATATTTTCCATCTGCTGTTCATTATATTAATCTTTAAATCTCATAATTAATGACGCTACAAACTTTTCAAATTCTCCTCGTATATTTTAACGAAATTAACAGAATCCATAGGGTAAACACAAAAGTTAACAAATATTAATTGAAGTTATTAATTAATATTTATAAGTTCTCCCTTAAAATAATAAAATAATAAGTTATTAATTAATTTATTATTGTAAAATATGACCCCCCGCTTCAGGTACCAGTCCAGGGTAATATTGAATATATGTAACAGTGAAAAATCACTTATATTTATTTTACCCCCCTTGGGAACCGAACCCGGGACCTCCAGAGCGGTAGCCAAGCGTGCTGACCACACTACGGAGGCGGATATATATAAACCTATTGTATTTGCTGATTAGACATTAACTTTGTGGAATAACACGATGATTCAACCCTAGATAACTAAACTATATTTGTAGATTCATAGCAACTAAACATTCGTCAGGCGGACTACGCAATTTAAAAACGTGAAAATTACCAAAAGTATTTATCAAAAACAGTAACCGTTTACATGACACTTAAGTTTGGTTTATTAGGAATGAATGTAAGAGACATTAAACAAAAAATCACTATTCCGTAAACAAAGCCTGGCGGGTGCGGGGTGCAGGGAAATAAGTGCACTTGACTTTTTCGGAGAAGAGCGTCGTCGCGTGGACGAATGTTTAGTTATCTTGGGTTAAATAAAAAAAAGAACACTTGTATAAGACCACTTTACAAGTTTTCTATTTAAGTTTATTATTGTAAGCACGACTAGTTTCGAGAACTCAGATATTCTCATGAACAGGTAATAATACAAACCTTATTCTATTTAGCACAATTTAGTTAAGTTCTGATTGTATGTTTTTTTTTCAAATAAAATAAGTATAAAAAAGAGCTCCACCCACAATCTGCATGGTGGCTTGGTGGGTCTCTGCAAAACAATAGATTCCTTTAATGTGTAAAAGACAACTGTAAAAATTTAACATCATAAATAAATGATTTTTAAATTTATTATCATAAATACTTGCGTTGTGTAATAAAAATAAAATGATTTACCAGAATTATTCCTGTATTTATTTAAACCTCCCTCATATCACTCACTCCTTTCAACAACGTCATATGTCAAAAAACGTCAATTTTCAGTTGTGCATGTTTTTGGAATGCCCAGAAAATATACAATTTCCCAGCAAAAGCGGCATATTTTTTAACTTAATATTTACCCGCTACAGGGCAGAAACTGTTTTTTTTGCATTTCAAAGATGTATTCAAAATGTACCATATTGCTTAATTTTTTTTTTAAATATACTCAATATTTTTCAAATGGAGAAAAAACATTTGGGTTTTACCTAAAAAGATATGTTGCTCAGTAAAAAGTTCAATAAGTGGCTTGATATTTATTTTTAATACATTGTGTTTTATTTTTTAACTCTAAAAACGATCTCCTGAAAAATCAAGTTTTTTTATTTATGAAGTTGTTGAAAGGAGTGAGCGATATATGATCAAATATATATCTTACCGGAAACAAAATTTCAATCGACCCCTTCATTTATTTTTCTGGTATATTTATTTGATTCCATAAAAACATTTATAAAAAATCTGACAAAAATATTCATTATGGCAATAAATCAGTGAATCTCTGAATATTTTATATCTACCATGGACCCATTCAGATACGAAATCTCATCCCTGTACGATGATTCTAACCCGAGCCGAAGAAGTCCCAAATATTTTTCAACAAAGAGTGATTCTCTTCTTCTATATATAATGATAGTTTAAAATGTTTTATCATTCTGAAGTCGCAAAATAATATCGCAACTAATTGCATTTGAAGGACGACAAAGTGAGTGAATGCCGCCCGCTCCTTTGTACTATAACGTAACTTGTATGAAAATATTCCTATACAAGTCAGCACGGGTTAGAGGGGGCTTGTGCACTACCCGGAATTTTACCGTCCGGCACTCCGGTTTTAAAAAATAAAAGCGACCACGACAGTTTATCGACACCGATCAAGAGCACCGATCCGAAAGATGGACAAACGCACAAGCCAATCCAAGCCAATCGTCGTTTTAAAACGCTAACTGACGTGCCGAACGGTTATTTTATTATTTAAGTACAATTTTTACCATTTTTTCATGTAAGGTATGTACCTAATTGCTTATTTCATTATTATTTTTTGACATCTCATCAAAGATGAAGAAAAATATGGAAGTCTGGGAGTGTAAATGCCCAGACTTCCATATTCTTCTTCATCTTTGATGAGATGTCAAAAAATAATATGAAAATAACTCCTGTAATTAGAGATAATCCAGAATTTGTGATCAAGTAATTAGACACACTCATAATGTAGCTTATTTTATTGATCAACCTACCCAATTCGGTGTATAGTAAAGAAATGGCCCAATAGACCGGAAGCCGGATGTCCCTTAAATATTTTATCGACCTTAAAAAGCTCGATATATTAAAAGTCGAGCCGCAATATTGTGGCTTTATAGCCAATATAGCCACATTTTAAGTTTACACATTTACGAGTAATCTTCGACCACACAAACGCTCTTTAGAGCCATTCCCGGTAAAACGCCGCGAGCGTCAATTTAAGGATGATAATTTCGAAACATCTAACATTTTTCTGAAAAACGTCGTTTATTCGTGCAATTGAAAATACTTCTTTTTTAACATTTTTTGACACCTCAATATAGATGAAAAAGAATGAAAATGAATGTCCGGGCATTTACAGGGCTCCCGACCGGCTTGGTTAAGTGATCACTTTCATTCATTAAATTTACTTTTTCGCCTGTAGATGAAAACATCTGTAGTTTTCGAAACTAGTGAAACAAAACTCATTAATTGGTACTACAAGTGTTTATTTTTTTTAATAATTCACCAATTCTACCTATGATTGACAACCACACTACTCAAATTCTATATTGATGAAACTCGTAACACAGTATGCGTGAGTTCACTATAGTCATCTATGGTGGGATGAGGAAAGCTTTTATTAAGTACAAAGAGCCCCCTTCATTTGTGCGTGAGTTCTGAATCCTGGATTATATTCACATACACGAGAAACGCTTGAAAAAAACATTTCTAATTTTATTTTAGCTAATAATTTGATATTTATTTATTTACAACATTTGTCCATGAGTGTGTCCAAATACTTATTAAAGTATTAGTTATTTTTCACATTATTTTTCATAAAAACACATCACAATTAATTTAACAAAAAAATAATGTAAAAATAACTCCTAATTGGAGATAATCCAGATTTTCGAACAAGTATTGGCTTTGATTTTTTTTTTTTTAAGGAATAACTGGCAAAGCCTCCATCAGAGGCTTGTCTGCAGGTAAGATAGTAAGGATAGGGAAGACAGATGTAAAAAAAATCATCACATACACCCAAACCAATTGAAAGTAAATCATTCTTGAATTTATTTTGCACTTGGCGGGAATCGAACCCACGATGCCAGTTTCGCAGTTGAGCGTCTATCTCTGTACGCCACAGCACCTGTTGTATATAATTATACATGGTTATCAATTTATGAAAGTTATGAATACTGTATATACAAATGATGTGTTTGACCAATAGCCACTTATGGGATTGAGGCAAGAGCAGATACTTTCAGAACAAAATCTCGACTTCGAACCTCCGAGATGAAGGCTCTCCGATCCATAACCGGAAACACATTGCGAGACCGAGTAAGAAATACCGACATTCGAAGCATGTGTAAGACGGAGGATATCGTGAGGTGGGGACGACAACGAAGGCGAGACTGGAAGGAACATATAAACAGAATGTCAGAAGACAGACTTCCACGTATCGCCCTCCAAGGCAACCCTGAAGGACGCAGACCCCCAGGCAGACCTTCGAAAAGATGGAAAGACAGCTGGGAGTCGACATCCCAAGAGCGACACGCGGAGGCACAAACAGATCCCTAGGATCTACAAAAAGAAGATGAAGAATAAGATTTTTTGCTCGTTAGTTTTTGTCATCACCTTATCAATGGAAACATCTGTAGTTTTCGAAACTAGACTTGTAAAATAAAACTCAATTAGTGGCCAATAAGACGTGTTTAATTTTTACTAATTAAATGAGGGCATGTCAAGTACAAATAGGTGAAAACCTTTATGAGAAAATACAACGTAGAATTTTCACTCGGATTTGTTTTTTGTTATTTAGGTTATATACCTATTTATGTTGTTTATCTTAATAGGATTTATTTAGGAAAAGCTTCAATTTTTTCGAAAAATTCATCAATTTAAACCCTTCCTTGAGATATGGGAGCAAAGGGGGTAGGTAATGAAGTTGGGATGAGTAGCCTGAAATCGTTATATAATTATAATGTGTTGGCTAAATTGAAGATTAAAGGGTGAGGTTAGTGGTTGATGGATGTGATTACAGAAGGTTTAAGAGAACAGTGCAAAGTTCATAACTGTAGGGATTAGGGATTAGGGGGTTCGAACTACCCTTCTTAGGTCCTTTGTTTATATACCAAATTGCTATTTTCAGCTAATGTAAATGCAGTTACTAAAGTTTCTTAGTTTACGAAGGATGATAATAATTGCTTTATTTACTATTTATTATTTATCAATTATATTATTCTTATCATTTTTATTAAACAGTTCAGAGAACAATAATTAAGGTCATTTTGAAAAGAAAAAAACCTATCCAACATAATTATTATTTTCAATATTCCAAGTCTCAAAAGTAGAAACAATTTTAAAAAACAGCAATTCTCTATTTAAACTATTTAAGGGTGAAAAATACTTAAATCTGAAAAGAAATGTTCATCTTCGAGATACCAACATGACTTTACAATACCAAAATGCAAACAATTCAAACAGAAATTTAAATATTTGGCAACCAAGTACTTCAATAATCTTCCGACAGATATTTAAAAAAATTAAGACATTAAAATGCTAAAAAAAATAACTTAAATGAATACGTGTTAATCTAAGAAAGAAAACAAAAACACAAAAAATAATTTGTATAAAAATAAATTATGTTACTAAGAAAAATAAACCATAAATAAAAAGTATGAGTCCCTCTCCAAGTACAAGAGCGTCTTTTTCATGGGAGAGAACTGCTTTATTAATTTTAAGATTTTAAAAAAGAAATGGCTAGAAAATGATTTAAAATTATAGGAACAAACTTTAAACCACAAAAAATTTAACAACCATGTTAAATAATAACACTGGCCAACATTTTACAACTTTTATTTTGTAACTGTCATGAAAATACCTGATGTTTATGCACTTTGCATAGCTGAATTATCTAACGAAAGCAAAAAAAATGTAGCACGTCAGATTTTTTAGTTATGGATATTTTTAACACTGATATTGACCAAAGTTTATCTTATTATTTATGTAAAGTTAATATGTTTCCACTGTTACTCCATAATTATCAATACATTTTTTTAATCCCTTAGACCTTAGACTAAAACATGTCTAGATACCAACTACTATTGCGGTTTCAACGTATGGGGTCCATACAAACAATAATATGACGGTAACATCAAAACTTGACGTGATACAAGCTTGTCACCATATAGACTTTGAATAAGAACGATTAACTTAGTCCAAATCAGTCATGAAAAATTCAGTAACAAAATCATTGTTGGCCAGTGTATTTAAAAAAAAATCGAGTATATACAGTGAAAAAAATACAGAAAAAATAAATTAAATAAAGTAAGATAACATTTTTTTAATATTCCGATAACGTCACTGTACATCAGAGATTCAGCAAGATAATTTATCCAAGAATTTACAAGTTATAAGTACGGTATTATAACTTTGATAACGTAAATGTTTTCGTAACAATTCTACAAGGGCGTCGTAATAAGGACCAACATTTTTAAGTGCCTTATTTAAGTAAATGGGAAATCTTAACTGATACAGTGAATCCTCGATATAACGGACCTATATTTAAAGGACTTTAGATATAAAGGACGAAAAATCCTGTCAAATATGAAGAAAAAAACAAATCGTCCTGTTAATATATACATGCTTAACCCTTTATAACTAAGTATTCGTCTGGCGGACTACGCAATTAAAAACGTGAAACATAATCGAAAGTATTTATTAAAAATAGGAACCGGTTACATGGCCCTTAAGTTTGGTTTATTAGGAATGAATGTAAGAGACATTTCACAATAAACCACTATTCACTAATACAGTTTGTTGTCACAAAATATTGTCAGGTATGAAACCTGACAAAAATTTGTCAGTGTATTCGGTACGCACTAAATATTTTTGGAACCGATATCTTTTCACGTGCGCGTAGGTCATACGGGTTGGCGCGGAAAGGTGAACAAAAACCGCGCTTATTACGTACGTTCGTATGTGTAGGGCGGTTAATAGTCCAGGGATATTGTAAGCTTTTGAATGTAAATTTCCAGTAAAATTGGGATACAATTTTGCTTCAAATTTTCCATGAATTTTGCAACTTAGTTCATAAAAGAACAAAAAAATGCTTTGCAAGAGAGGTCTGTCAGGAATCCTAGATGCTTCTATATTAGATCTGGGAATGCGGTGGGACAGCTTTTAATATATCTCTAAATAGTGTTCATATTTAAAAAAAAAATCATTTGGTATTTATTTTAAACCCCTTTTTATATAACGGACCCATGCCTTTTACGTACACCCCCTCCCCCTAATCAGTCCGTTATATCGAGGCTTTCCTGTATTGTCTAAAGTAAGCTGTTGTTAATCACCCCTAAGTAACTTTAAACTCTTTCTCGTTATCTCGAACCTTCCAGAGGATTTCCGGAAACGTGGGGATGATATACTACACGCAATAAATAACTCTCTTTCAAATAAAATCATTAACCCAGATGGGTTTTATTTAGAAATAATAATAATAGCTCCCAACTCGCGACCGAGTATAATGTCTTGAGCATTTAAGGCTATCTATGAGTTCATGTGCTCGAATTATCAAGCCAATTTTGGACTTGATAATTCAAGCACACACTGCGCACTCTGTGTCCTCGTCACTTCTGTTGTGCCAATAGCCGCGCGCACAGACCTCGTGAACATCGTTTACGGAAGTTCTCCATCCATCTCTGTCTCTAGCTCGCGACTCCCAGTCACCATCAATCCATGCCAACCTCAAAGTGGCGTTCAGTTGGTCCATGTACCTCCTGTGCTGCCCTCCTCGCTTTCGTCTTCCTTCGAGAAGCTCACCAAACAAAATAGCTTTGGGCAGGGGAGAGCCATCCATATGAATGACATGCAAATGCCCATTTAGAAATATGAATTATTTAAACGCCCCAAAGCAAGAAGGTACAGGTAAAACTCGTTTTACGCCGGGGCGCGGGGTTCCGTTCCGAGAGACACCGGCGTAAAATAAACACAGATACAATATACCAGACAATATAAACTTAGGTTCCGTGTCAAAATTCTAGGAACAATCTCATTCAACAATTGCATATTTCGTAGTCGTACAGGAGAAAGTGACCAACTAACAATGTTTAAAATCCTTTGGGATTTTTTTAAAGTCAATATTAAGCTAGTAAGATATCAAATAGTTAATGATCACGTTTTTGTAAAAAATGCACTTGGTCACATTCTCTTGTATGACTACGATTTATTTATTGTTGAATGAGTGTTCCTAGGTCTGGGTGTTTGTGATGAACTTTTCGCAATAACCTATCCTTTCCTTACTATCTATGTATCCTTACTATCATGTTTTTAAGAACAATGTCGGTCTATGGTTGCTTCTCGTTGGAAGGGACGAGGTAGAAAGTGAATGAATTAAAGTCCAGGTGTAATTATTTTATTGTAAAACATTTATACTGTAAATTGTTATTGTATCTATTGTATGTAATGTGTAAAATCTAGTATTTAAAAAATATATATTATTGTATTAACCTGTAATTATTTCGGCCCAACACAGGCTATGCCTAAAGAGCAGTAATAAATATTGTTTAAAAAAAAATATCTATGAAAATAAATATAAATAAACAAATAATTAAATACTTACTTGGCATGCAAACCTGTAATAGAGTTATTGCGGGTTATTACTTTGAAAATAATAAATAATATATATATATATATATATATATATATATATATATATATATATATATATATATATATATATATATATATATATATATATATATATATATATATATATATATATATATATATATATATATATATATATATATATATATATATATATATATATATATATATATATATATATATATATGTGTGTGTGCGTGTATATATTTATACATATAATTTTTCATCACTCGATTAAAAATATTCATTTTGTTGTTTGGTATATATAAATATGAAAAGGTCAATCCATCACCAAAAAACCCTCATCAATAAGAAGTCCAATAAAGCAGAACTAACAAATTCTGCCACTTTTCCTCTATCGCTTTTTAACAGAATTCTATGTTTTATCTATGGGCATACAAAAAATCTCCAGGTCTCGTAAGTAATTCCTCCAATTATATGGTACATTAACCCATAGAAACGATTTTTTGTTGCTTTTTGACCTTTTTGGAGATTTTCTCCATTAATCTCTATGCCCTTTTCCGAACGTGTTTTTTTATTAAAATAGGTTTTAGTTCATAATGCATCTTAAACAAACTAAAAAAAAATGCCACGTATGGTAACAAATTTGAAAGGTTTTCTTAAAAAATATTTACATAGAAATATATAAAATTCGTTCTTACATATTTTTTATTGATTAGGTTTTTAAGGCGGGATAATAGATAGCTCGCAACCTTTTTTTCTTTGAACCCAGGTAACATTTAACGTAATTTAATTTTTGCTTGAAAAAATGTTTTTCTATTGAAAAAATAAGCTTTTCTTCGACACGTGTAGCCCATTCGCGCAGCTGGTTGCTTACTGAGTTCTGTTTGCGAGTACCTCCTTAACGTAATGGTATAACAATATTTGTCCACTTAGTAGTTATTTATATTGACATCCAACATAGATGAAGGAGAATACGAAAGTCTGGGTATTTATAGGGCTAGTGACCTGTCATAGGCTGTGCCCAAATATTTGCACGTGTGTAAAGTGAAACCCTGTAAATACCCAGACTTCATATTCTTCTTTATCTATGATGAGATGTGAAAAAAAATTGTTCAATCGATGATTGTTTTTCTTGAAATTATTTTAAAATCACTGGAATTAAGGCCCAGTATTCGTTAAGTCGCAAATAATTTTTCTTTAAATCCAGGTAACATTTTACGCAATTGATTTTTTCTTAACCCTTTGCATTCGAGACTTTTTTATTACATACCAATAACTCCAGTGTACTTTTTTGCACAAAAATAGTTGATTTTAGAACAAAATACAAAAATAACTTGGAAATGGGTATCATGCAAATTGACAATAAAACCAATCGATAAGTGTTTAAAATGGTTTATTTAAGAAAAATATAGACAGTTGGTTACTATTTCAAAATTTTATAGTTTTTCAAGGTACGGTATCTAACAAAACTATCGCCCAAATGCATCCTAGGCTGCCCAGGACAAGTCGCTCACTCCTTTCAAGAACGTCATCAATCAAAATACTTGATTTTTCAGGAGAACGTTTTTAAAGTTTAAGAATATAATACAATGTATTAAAAATAAATATCAAGCCACTTACTGAACTTTTTACTGTGCAACAGATCTTTTTAGGTAAAATCTGAAGTTTTTTTCTCCATTTGAAAAATATTTAGTTTTTTGAAAAAATAATTAAACAATGCATTTTCTTCAAAATGCAAAAACAACACTTTCTGCCCTGTAGCGGTCAAATATTAAGTTTAAAATATGCCGCTTTTGCTGGGATGTAGTACATTTTTTGGGCATTCCGAAAACATGCACAACTGAAAATTTACAATTTTTGATTTATGACGTTCTTGAAAGGAGTGAGCGAAGTGTCAAAAGTCTCATGCCTTTGCCAAGTTTTGTCCCTCCGTGTGCAAACTACAGTCTCTTTTTGATCCTATACATAAAACACATAGTTTGCCATCCAGGCGGACCTCAGTTTAAGAAGTAGACGGCCTACTTGGAATCTGCCGAAAGTCCCCTAACAACTGATCTACTAAAGTGTTCACAAACTTTAAGTGACTCAATGACAGCAAGGACCTTCAGCAACTGGAGGAACAGAATTGTTCCTGCGTTAGTACGTATCCCGGCCTTTTATTATTTAAACAACATAATGGTACTAGTGGCGACATATAGTCGCCAACTGATTTACTGGGGAATTCACCACGTCGACAGATTGTCGCCATTCGAGTGCAAAGGGTTAAAACACTGTTTTTGCATTGAAAAAATAAGTTTTTCTTTGAAATAATTATGTAGTTTTGAAAAGAAAACAGTTATGGAAAGGTTGGGAGTTAAAAAAATAATATAAAAATATTTTTTCTGTATATTTTTGTTATTCTTAAAACCAAAAAAATATGCAAGATACATTCATTAAAGAAATCGGGCGTGAAAGACGTGTTACCTCTACGGCGGTCAGCCGGTGAATGAATTCTTGTTGTACCCCCTTAAACCCAGGGTGCCAGTTTCGCCGTCAAAGATCTACCCAGTTATGGATACAGCGCCTGTCAAGATGAGACAAAGAACAAAAGGGAAGGAGGAAATAAATAAACAATATAAGAATCGGATTGAACCATTTATTGTATAAGATGTGCATAGGTTAACAGTAGACTTTATAAATATAAAAAATATTCATCAATCAATAATGCATCACTGGGAAAGATCTGAGAACACTCAAAACAACTACATTACTGTCACTCTGAGCCATGGACAAGTCAAACTCCATATTCTTATTGGTTTATACACTTAAATTATTGCACAATGAGACAAAATTCAAAAAAGTTGATGACAAAACAAAATTTGACTTAAAATAACATTATATAATCTAATGTATGGAAGTTCATACCTTGAATGTGAAAATAATCAGTCGGAGCAATATTGCTTTAAGATTTTGAAGATAATAATAATTAGATGCTACTAGAAGGATTTAATTGACCAGAACAGAATTACATGTGGCCCTGAATATACGAAATACAGATTGAGAACCTCAAAAAACATATATTAAAATACAGTAAAACCTCTATCTATCAATTTTAAAGGGACCTATTGAATGAAATAGACAAATGCGGGAAAACAATGAATACGGGATTAACCTTTCCGGGAGTATGGACGTAAATGAAAGTTGGTGCGAATTTTCCTCAAAGGAGTATCGAAGTTAATGAACGTCGTAGTCTATCTGTCAGTTAGTATGATGTAATTTGTAAAGTAATGACATCTGTGGATATTTGTATTTAAATTTGTCATAAAATAAAACCTAGAGATGGTGAGCTTTATTTTTTATTTAAATTATTTTTACATAATTTCTATCTTCATAAAACAAAGATTTTATTTAAAAAAATACATATTTAATGTTAAAAAAAAACCACTCCCCAGAGAAAGTCGGACATTAATTATTGTACTCCTAGAAAGGTTTAGAAGTCAATACACGAGGAGATACGATGGAGTGAAGATACCGTCTTTCCAATCTGCACAACCATTGGTACGGTAAAATTCTAAGAATACAAATTTTTGATGCAACTAAATATATTTATTAAAAAGTTTATTGCATTGAAAATATCTGTGATCGACATTTGTTTTTTCACTGTTTTATTTCCGTAAGTCAAAAGTATATTTTCGGTTTTGCAAATTATATTTTTTAGGCGTCAGTTATTGAATGTGCGTAGTAGAAAGTTTTCAATCTTTCAAAGACTGTTGACGCTCCAGAAAATGAAGGTACAGGCAGCGGCTCCTCTTCATCAATATCGACCTCTTCTGCTATATCCGTCAACCTTGCGTCACATATGCTTTCGATGGTTTCTATCCCATACGTCGGAATATTGTCATTGAATGTAACGAATTTGAAAAAATTAAGAAGAATGTTAAAAAAAACAGACAAAATGTATCAAATATGCAGTGTAATTCAAACAATGAATGCGGTGCAAAGGTGATAGAGAAACGATTGATGCAATTTTTTTAATGAAATGAATTCAGGGTAAATGAAATAAACAACACAATCGTTTTCCTGGATGATATCCTTCATTCCGAATAATCATTTAAGGAACGACAGATAGAGGTTTCACTGTACTTCAGGTTACAAAGAAATATCTCTGAATTTTTAGTTTTAAAATTGCGATTAGTTTAACCTTTTAAATGCGTTAACTTTGTTCCTAAGAGACGCTCGTGCGCGGCTGTATTTCGCCGTTTTTTAAATGATTACTTTTATCATGTATTTAGTTAAGAAACGATTTATTTTCCTAAACAAAAACGTTCAATGGGATTCATTGTGCCTTTTTGGTACTCTATAATACACGTGTGTCACATTATTCTTGAAATATATCGTAATATAAACAAATTAGATCGTAACATAAATAAATCAAAGCACGCATCGTGTGTCACTCTTACCCACTGGCGATGCGTAGCGTCGAGAGTGAGACAGATATAGGGCATGATTATGGCGCGGACTAATTACCGACCGCAAGAAAAATCAGGGATCTGTTGTTTTATTTATCCTTGTGATGTTACAAATTATTAGTCAGATATTTCAACAGATGTCATAAGGCCGAGGATTGACGTATTATTTTATCCAAAGTTCCACACCATGAAAAAATCCCTCCAAGTTGAACTGAGGTTCGAAACTTGGAGCAAAGTGAAAACACAAACGCTTATGTCAGCCGCGTATGGGGCATGTCTTGTTAAAACACATACGCTTATGCGAGCCGCGTGGATCCGGTTAAAATTAATCGTCATTTTTCAAAGACATTGCTTTTTTGCACAAGTGTAAAACTTCCCTGTGACAGTAGTAGTTTCAATACAATTTGTACCCGACGTGTATGAATGATACTGATAGATCAAATGCATTTTTATCTTCGTTACACTCTAAGATGAGTTTCGTTAAATTACGAAATAAAAAAAAATGTATTATTATTTACAACACCGATGAAATGATTTACAATGAATCAGAGTAATATTTTAAGTATTTCAATACTTCCATAACAAAATATTAGGTATATTATGCAAACGCATCGCTGTTTTCTTCTTTCGTTCATCCCCATCAGTACCCTGATGATGAGTTGAGCTGTTATTACCAAACAGATTACAGGATTGTAAGATGAAAATGGCTAAGACACCAGAGACTTTTTAAAGTCTGGTGAGAATTGGGAGATGTATATTTCCTTAACACACTTAGGACAGGAAAGGTATTTCTACCCGTTCGGTCAATTGATGCTTAAGGACGGGAAGGGTATTTTTACCTTCTGCGTTGGCCTCATTTCAAAGACAGAAAAAAAATTATTCAATGTTATATCGTGGTCATACAGGAGAAAGTGACCAAGCGCATTTTTTACAAAAACGTGATCATTGACTATTTGATTTCTTGCTAGCTTAATATTGCCCTGAAAAAATCCCAAAGGATTTTAAACTTGTAAAAAATGACTAACTGCATTGATGTTTATTTTCTTGCCGAGCAAAAGTGACTTTAGTCACTGTGAATTTAGGTAGGCAGAGAGTATAAACACCCTTCCCGTCTAAGTGTGTTAAGATACTTGTATTTTATTAATTGTTTCGGCATTAACTTTGTGGTAAGACATGTTACAATGATTAAAGAAAACACTTGTTTTTATACCACTTGAGTTTTATTAAAGACGACTAGTTTCAGAAGCTAAACTTCCATCATTCTAGTCTGAATAATAACAGTTATTATTCAGACCTGAATGATGGAAGTTTAGCTTCTGAAACTAGTCGTCTTTAATAAAACTGAAGTGGTATGAAAACAAGTGTTTTCTTTAAGATACTTGATCTGCCGAAGGCTGCGTTTGGCTTGCGACGGAAGTACGAGTCGGTCGGTTCAGAGTGACGCCGGTTGGGGCTCTCCTGGCGGGCTATGCTGGTCAGTGGCTCTCCCCCTTCTTGCCGGCCACCCGCTTGAACTCGCCCATGTTGGTGGTGCAGATGGGCGAGCCGTAGAAGGCCATGTGCTCCACGCGCGTGGTCTCTGAGCCCGACTGGTTGTCCTTGATGAACACCTGGATGTCCTGCACGTTCTGGAACTTGACGAACCGCAGAGGCACCGGACTGCCGTCCAGCTCTTTGGGAGTTAACCTAGGAAAAAAACAGGATAAAACTTTGTATTTTATGTTTTTTTAGTATTAGTATGTTTTTTTCGCCTCCGCGGTGTAATGGTCAGCGTGTTTAGCTACCGTGCTGGAGGTCCCGGGTTCGATTCCCAGGGGGGGTGAAAATAAATATAAATGATTTTACACTGTAATATTTATTTAATATTACCCTGGACTGGTTCCTGAAGGGCAAGAGTGATCACCTTGCCTTCATGTAAGTAATGATCAAGATAACACTGCGTCAATTCGATGCAGTGCCCTACGCACCATTGGGTGCAGATAAGGGTTATAAGTAAGTAAGTTAGTATTTATTTTAAATGACATCTCAACCTGAATGAAAAATAACATAGAAGTACCTTCATAGGCTTGGTTAAGTGATTGTGTTACATCTTTTACCATCTAATCTAAGATTCAGACCATGCATACAAATAGAAAGAGTCTTTGCTTAATAAAAGCTTTCCCTATTCCAGCTGTTGTTAACTCACATGTACCATCATCTTCAAAACCCTTATCCGCACCCCAATGGTGCATAGGGCACTGCATCATATAAACGCAGTGTTATCTTGATCGTTAACATATGAAGGAAAGGTGATCAACCCTCCGCTTCAGGAACCACTCCAGGAAAATATAGAATAAATATTAGAGTGAAAAAATTACTCATATTCATTAGACCCCCCTCGGAATCGAACCCGGGACCTTCAGAATGGTAGCTAAGCGTGCTGACCATTACACTACGGAGGCGGACGTACTGTGGCGGGCGGCAGAGGCACATATACTGCGTTACATATATCTAGGAGTACATTTTTTTTTATAGAACTAATTAACTAATTAGTTCTGTAAATAAATAAATCACTCACTCCTTTCAAGAACGTCATATATGAAAAAATTTACAATTTTCAGTTGTGCATGTTTTCGGAATGCAAAGAAAGTATGTACTATATCCCAGCAAAAGCGGCATATTTTTACTTAATATTTACTCGCTACAGGGCAGAAAGTGTTGTTTTTGCATTTTGAAGAAAAGCTATTGTTTAATTATTTTTTTAAATATACTAAATATTTTTCAAATGGAGAAAAAACATTCAGGTTTTAACCTAAAAAGATGTGTTGCACAGTAAAAAGTTCAATAAGTGGCTTGATATTTATTTTTAATACATTTTATTCTTAAACTTTAAAAACGATCTCCCGAAAAATCAAGTTTTTGTATTTATGACGTTGTTGAAAGGAGTGAGCGAAATATGATAAAACATAAGGCAAACAAAAATATTTTTACGTGATTTCCTGCACAGCTTGGTTTGAGAGAGCCATATCGAAGTCAAGGGTTCGCGGCTGGTTGATGAATAGCTTGAGAGTCTTGGGACCTTCTGCCGCCGGGGCCTTAACCTTCAAGGAATGAATTTTCACAGCCTAAAACAATAAAAAATATACATTTATCATATGTATTATATGTCCATGTGAACACTGCGTTTATATAATGCAGTGCCCTATGCACCATCGGGTGCGGATAAGGGTTTGAAGGTGCAGAAATAAAGTTAGAAGTCTGACACTGGCTGGCTTTAGTAATCACCCTATGCACTGTGTAAAGTTAACTATTTCGCAATTATTGAACATCCAAATTACCTTGCTCTTCTAACTCTTATCCGCACCCAATGGTGGATAGGAGACTGCAATGTATTGACGCAGTGTTATCTTGATTGCTTACATGAAGGTAAGGATGTTCAATATGTAATGAGCAAAATGGTAACCATTACAAAAGTATTTTAAGTGATCACTAAGCCAGCCAAATGCCAGGTCGTAAGCCCTGGGACACTCAGACAGGTATATTGAAAGCTTTTAAATGTAAATTCACAGTAATATCGGGATACAATTTTATATTGTTTCACATTTTCAATCAATTTCGCAACTTAGTTAAAAAAAAAAAATGAAATTGCTAAGCAAGAACGGATCTGTCAGGAAGCCTAGATGCTTCTGTATCAGATCTGGGCATGCGGTGGGACAGCTTTCAATATTCAATATAATATGTTTACCTGGTTGAATGTAATGGAGATGATGAGCTGCTCATCGCAATCACTCTCCAAGTACCCTCCCTGCGGAGACAGGGCGTTCAACATCGGGTGATCATCTGATTCGTTGAGACACTCGCACTGGCCTTTGGTTATAAATGTAGCAAGGTCCATCTGTCGGAAGAAGCAGTAAATTATTATAAATTCAATTTTTCAGTTCAATTCAAACCCTTATCCGTACCCCAATGGTGCATAGGGCACTGCATTATATAAACACAGTGTTATCTTGATCGTTAACACGAAGGAAAGGTGATCAGCCCTCCGCTTCAGGTACCAGTCCAGGGTAAATTTGAATAAATATTAGAGTGAAAAAATCACTTAAATTTATTTAACCCCCCCTGGGAATCGAACCCGGGACCTCCAGAACGGTAGCCGAGCGTGCTGACCATTACACTACGGAAGCGGTAATCATAAATTACCTTGTAATATTTCTAAATTATCTAATATAACCACTCTCACTGGGACACTTGTAGAAAATTTGGTGGTGGTTTTACAAACTTATATTTATTTAGTCAGTTACAGGAACATCGAGAGCTTTTAAATGCAAATTCACAGTAAAATCGAGACACAATTTGTTTCACATTTTCTATAATTTTCGCAGCTTAGTTCATAAAACAGAGGTCCGTCAGGAAGCCTGGATGCTTCTGTATGAAATCCGGGAATGCGGTTGGGATAATTTTCAATTAAAGTACTATATTGTGTGTATATGTGTGATACATTTAGACCAAATAACTCTTGAGTTGAAGCTTGGAGTTGGCTAAAGAAGGATTGAAGAAGGACTGAATGCAGTTAAAATGCGATCTCTAAAACGAATGTATGGCAAAAAGATGTATGATAGATGTTCAAATAGTAAAATAAGGAAAGAATGCAAGGCTGAGTTAACCATTATATGGGTTCACAGCTGGGAATCGACATCGCAGGAGGCTAATCCCTTTTAAAAACGGGCCACAAGGCCTACACCAAGAAGAAGAAGAAGAAGAACAGCAGATGTGAAGAGGTTTATCTTAAGAATATTTAGGTAGACCCTTTCATTTAAAAAATACCCATGTACTTACATTCCATCCTAGTAATACCAAAAACATTAGTTTTTTCTTACATTTGTTTTATTTAATACTAGCTGTAGAAGATCTGGTTAAATAAAAAAGAAAGAAAACAGAAAGCACACGTTTCTAATACTTTTCATTTTACAATGCTTGCAGGTATAGCAGATGTCAAGAAGCACGCTGCCCGGCGTGAGCAATGGTCAGTATTGCGTGTGTTGCTATTAAGTTCAAAAGATGGCGCTGCATTTCAGTAAAAAATTACCTGACGCAGATATTGTTCAAAATATAAAATCGCTTGGATTTTTTAACTGATTGCTTTGAAATTTCAACACAATGTCTGTTTATTTACCTGTAACAGGTAAAAACACGTTTTTCAATCCGTAATGCAGCGCCATCTTTTGAATGTAATAGCAACAATGCAATACTAAATGTTGCTCATAGAACACATAATGCTTCTTGACAACTGCTAAATATTGTATTCCCACAAGCATTGTGAAATTAAACATTACAAATGTATGCTCCCTCTTAATTTTTTAAGGGCATTTTTTTAAATGCTCAATTTCTGTTTTTATTTACTTTATAGAGTTCATTAAAAATACATGAAATATATGCAAATTTCTTCACTTTATATCAGGAAGTTTTTTTCTTATTTTTCTAAATAATAAATTAGCCTCCTTTTCTAATTCCTCTTGATGTAAATAACAGTTTTTTTTTTGGCAATATTTCTTGTATAAATGATGCTTCATTTTTGTTGATGACAACAGCTTATGATAAAAGACAACAGTGTCAAATACATATATATAAACACATTGTTGGCGGGCGGTTTTTTCATCAACCCCGACCCTAAAAAGTATACTAATTAGGGTCTTATACTAATCACAAGTAACTGAAAACCCAACTCCAATTTGAACAATGTTTTTTGGCATCTCGCATTCTACCAGAAGTAAGTATTATAGAACGCTTATAAGCGTCTCCCGCTCTCTACCAACAGTATGTTAAAGACATCAACAGTATGTCTACCAATGTGCTACAAAAAAATTAACCGATCCATGCATTATCACTGAGAGCGACTGATTTAAAAATAAATATAAAAAAATGAAAAAACTAAAATATGATTGCAGAAATATTTATTATACAAGAATTTCAAAAAAAATATATATAATAAACATTGAATAAATAAAAAATTAATAATAAGCAAAATAATAATAATATACGATACGGGAGACAATGATGATAGAATCCATATGTAGATTGGGAATAACCGGGATAGGATAGGGTGTTGGTTGTTACGTTTGGGATATGATTTCATCTTTTCGATGAGCTATTTCGGTTAAAATTTCATCGCACAATGTTGCCACATCTTTCGGTTTGTCCTGGAAGATTTTAGACAAGTGAAAAATAATCCAAAATAACCGATCATTACGAAATATGGATTCCATCAACAAGAATGAAAAACAGAGGACTTTAATAACAACAAAAAACTATAAATTTATAAACATAAATATAACATAATTTGATATAAGGTACTTTTTGCTATAAAGATCGGGGCTGTCCAAACCGTGTACGTTTCTCGACCAATCAAAATAACAAAATATATTGCAGGGCTGCAGAAACAAATGCTTAAATTTTTAAAGAAAAAAATAAAAACAAATACACATTTTGGGAATCTCTCAATTAATAGCTACAGAAAACTTGTTGCTATATGAATAAGTATTTCATTAATTTATTTGGGATGCCATAAAAATATAAATAATGTTCTACAAAACAAACTTTGTAGAAGGAAAATTCTTGTATATGCGGCAGATCAAAAATACGCTGCGGGCGGCACAAATATAAGCTGCGGGCCGTGCTTTGGACAGCCCTGCTATAGGCAAAGAAAATAAATACAGGTAGGTCTGACATATTCCATATCTTACATTGTGAAAAAATATTTTTTCATATTATGGAAAAAAAAAACTGATAACGCTGAATTTTATAATGGTAATTATAAAATTGTATTTCAAATATGAATCAGATTATACAATTTTGTATAAACTGATTAAACAATAGTGACTAATATACCCCAAACCACAGACAAAAGTAAAAACTTTAAAAAAAAACAAAAATTAAATTAATAACTAGCGTGCTATATTATATAGGGCTACACTATTGCTATGGTAAGTGTGAGTATTAATCATATTAAATTAAATTAAATTAAATTAAATGTGTATGTATTACTCAGAACAATATTAAAGCAAGTAAGTAAGGGAAATTTTCTTTTAGATTTCTTTTAACTTTTTAGATATTAATGAAAAAATCTCTATTTATACATTATTATTTACTGTCAATTTTTTTTCTTAGTGTCAACAATATGGAAGTTAGACTGTTTCTATTTTTCGCCTTTTCATTACTGAGTATCAACGATATGCAAGTCAGACAAATAATATATTTTTGTTTTTTTATTAATAAATATTAAGAATATGGGAAGCAGACTGGAGACTTCGGTCCACGGGGAAATTACGGCTTTAACTACGTAGTGTAAACCAGCCTAAGACAGGCTGTAAGCCCTGTAAATACCCAAACTTCCATATTCTTCTTCATCCATGTTGAGATGTCAATGGATTACCAAGTGATACTGATAATACTTGAAAATGGATTTCGACAGTAACAAATAATGAGTTTATGTTTAATTCTAAACATATAAGGGTAAAAAGCCACGTATAATGCGGCTCTAGAGCCAATAATTTTTTTTTTCAATATTCAATCAAATACTTTTAAATTCTCAATCAAGCAATTCTAACCTGGAAAAAATTAGCTTGGTAGTTTGTGATAAAAATCAACACATGTTCAAATCAATCCATGGCAGACGTCTAAAGTTATTTTGGAAAAGCTGTCGTGATCTTTGTCATAAACCTCTCTATCAGCCACCTGGAGAAAACTGGCATGATCAACAAGCAAAACTACGCTAAAATAATACACTAAAAAGAAAGAAAATATCTTGTGAAATCATAACAGGATAATTTTATGCATTCCCCTCAAATGTAATTAAGCAAATTATAATAAATATTAATACAAATTCATTTGTCATGCGTCAAATTTGTTAAATAATATAAGAATAATGTATTCCCTTAATTTTTTTACTTAAAAAGTGTCCCGTTGATAAAACAGAGTCCTTCTAAAAACTGACACAACACCGCCATCTTGTTTTTTCTCTGTCGCACTCTGTTTTATCGGCGGAACATTTTGGAATTCAAAAATCAAAGAAATATATTTTTATGTAGATTTTTCAGAAGCTTTTTTATATCTGTTGTAAAATAATATACTAGCTGTTCAATATTGTATCATTCTAGAGAATTATAGATCTTTTTTCCTTCATTGTAAAGAGAGACACATAAAAGGCAATAAAAATGTCTGGCGAACATTTTGTGCGCACTAATACTATTATTATACAGGTTTTCTTGATAATATTATTTATTTATTTGGCAACAACATTGTGGAATAACATGATTATTCAAATAAAAAAAATAAATCACTTGTGTAAGACCACTTATATGAGTTTATCAATATAAACATGACTAGTTTTGAGAACTACAAAACATCTATATTTGTGTATATTATAAACTAATTGTGTTTATTAGATTTATATTATCCACTGACACTTCGTGATGGAATTGCATTTTTAATTTATTATTAGATTAAAACCAATATTTTTAGCTTTTCCACTTTTTTATTTGACCAGCGACCGGGTTTCGTCGTTACCGACATCATCAGACTGGTGATGTCGGTAACGACGAAACCCGGTCGCTGGTCAAATAAAAAAGTGGAAAAGCTAAAAATATTGGTTTTAATCTAATAATAAATTAAAATTGTGTTTATATTAATAAACTCAAAAGGTGGTATTATACAAGTGTGTTATTTTTATATTAAAATTCATATCATGCGTTAAAAAAAAACCTGTCTAAAGTAAATAAAGCTACCACAATAAATTAACACAAGGTGAAATTAATAGAACCCATCAATTTAATAGAATAATACTATATAAAGTAATCCAATATTTGAGATTTTAACTACCCGTTATTGGAAATATTTCAACATGAAAAATATCCTAGTCCCATACAAATTATTCTTTCGATTCTATGAGCTTTACCATGGCTTGGTTTTGTAGAACGTTTAACTAATATTTTCATGGTAGGTCTTTTAAATCCACGGGATAATATGAATGGATTCAGAATTGATAAATTATTTTACATTTATTACATATTAAATAACAATAATAATGGATATGCAAAGTAAATAAATAAATACACAGATATAGCTATTATTTAAATCAGTGCTTTTTCTTATAATGGAATATTTTTAAGCAGTTTACGGGTGCAGAAAATGCCTTTTGAAAAAAAAGGTTCTTTTGCATTTTTTCAGTAAATTAACAAAAAATCTTCCAAGTACCTTTTATGTAAAAATAAAAATAAAATTATTTGGTAAGTTAAAGAAAGTAACTAAGCACCTTTTATTTTAACAAAAAAGTTTATTACGGTTTTTTTTTTTTTAATAAAAAAAGACCTTAAAAAGCTTTTATTACCGCTTTGTTAATTAACAAAACAAGGTTATTAGAACTGTTTTTATAAATTAACGAAGAAGCTTCTAGGCCGTTTTTTGTTTTATAAATTAACAAAAAACACTTTGAAGCATCATTTTATAAAAGAAAAAGCAGTGATTTTAATATGATAAATCCACAGTAAATGCACAAGAAAACCAATCTCAGAATTGCAATACTGAATCTATAATCTACATCCACTTTGAATGACGATATAGGGTGAGACGCGTGTCAAATTTGTTGACCATAAAGTTTATCCTTCACTTATTAAGTGAGTACCTAGAATTTAAGCCGACATTCAAAAGACAAGTGCCTTATATATAAATGCACCGTAACCGCCCTGTTTTGAGCCAAGGCTAGGTATGAAATTGCATGGTAGAGGAAAAGTATTTATTTTAATGTTGAACCACTTTTATAGATGGAATTGGGATCTAGGTGGCATAACATATTGTCGAGGATGTTCACCAAACAATTACAATCTATAGACTTAGCCAATGTTTTTTTTACAATATTTGGTAACTGAATCAGGATCAGGCTGATTCAAATTGAGATTAATACAAGATTTTTCATCTCGCAGCAATTAAATATAGGACAATGTCTGGTATCGTAAAAACAGAATAAGCTACGTTTGAATTGGACCGGCTCAATCTTCACTTAATGAAAACACAATATGGTGAAAAAATTATTGCAATTATTATTATTATATGCAATATGGTGACCACATTGGTCTTTTTCTATGATATTTAGTGACCAGTGTTGCCATTTCATAAGACAAGTGTGGCAACTGTTAAAAAAAAATTGTGACACTTATTTAAAGTGATAATTCCAAATGCAAAAGCAAATAGCTTAAATACATCTGTGGGCATCAATTTCATAAGAAGGTTAATGCATTAACTTAATAGTCTTGATAACTTTAATATTACATACTTCTATTCTTTTATTTTTAAAAACTTTTAGATCGGATATTGATCAGAATTTTTAGAAGGTTAATGATACATAAAAAAATGGAATAAAAGTCAAATTAAATTCATTATGTCATTAATTGATTCGGCAGTCACTATCTATTTTTAATTAATGTTTTAATTAGTAAATACCACTATTTTATAAAATCTACTGTGACATGTGTTTCGATGCATTCCGCATCATTTTCAAACACCGTATGATGCGGAATGCATCGAAACACATTCACAATAGATTTTAAGAAATAGTGGTATTAACTAAGTAAAACATTAATTAAAAATAAATTCTTTATCTTTTAACAATCATTTACTTTCTGTAATACCACTTTAATACCAAAGTGAAGGATGCATGATAAGGAGAGTGTTATATTACCATACCACAAAGTTAACAATGCTTTTAATATACAAAAAAAAATTATCTCTTTACTGTAATTCCAGCCCAGATATAGATTCAGGAGCGCAGCCCTATTGATTGGATGTCTCCTGGGGGGATCTCACAAGTTACAAGCTACGGCTACGAGGTCAACGAATGCAGGTTTCGGACAAGGCACGGTACGGAGAGATGCGAGGTTATTAGAGTAGGACACAATGGCGACGACTCACATGACCGGCAACGGCGCTGTCCTCTTCTGCCCCCTCGTCGGTGCCATAGTGCTGTCTCACCTTGCTCTCCAGGGTGCCGGAGTCGGCTCCTTGGAGACGGTCGATCTTTGTCTGGAAGTTAATGAACCCGGTCATAAACCCATTCATGCATTTAGCAACAAGTTCAATATTTTTATTTTTTCTTCAATGTTTTTCACAGATACATGGTGTCACATATCGCTCACTCTTTTGAACAAAGTCAAATATCAAAAAACTTGATTTTTCAGGAAATCGTTTTTAAAGTTTAAAAATATAATGGAATGTATTAAAAATAAATACTAAGCCATTTTTTTTTACTTTTTAATGTGCAACAGATCTTTTTAGATAAAACCTGAAGGTTTTTTCTCCATTTGAAAAATATAGTATATTCAAAAAAATTATTAAACAATACCTTTTCTTCAAAATGCAAAAACAACATTTTCTGCCCTGTAGCGGGTAAATATTAAGTTAGAAATATGCCTCTTTTGCTGGGATATAGTACATTTTCTGGGCATTCCGAAAACATACTCAACTAAAAATTGACAATTTTTTATTTATGACGTTCTTGAAAGGAGTGAGCGATATATGAACTTTGTAAAATAAAACTACTTTATTTTTAACCACTTTTTATTCGTACTTTTCTCCAACCAGTTTCGACAAGAACCTTGTCATCATCATCATTGTCATCAGACTGTCTGGGTATAACTAGGGTCGCGGTTGATAAAAAGAACTGTCTGACAACAATGTATTAATTTAATACATTTCTGATGGGTATTTTTGTACACCTATAATGGCGATGGGATTTGATAATTTGTACACAGAGTTAAGACCTTAGCAAAAAGATTGGTATATAATATTCATATAAAAACATTGAATAATTCCTTCTTTTCTGCCTTTTAACACATTGTAGTCGGGCGCTTCGAACAATAGACTCTAGCCTATAGCGGGTGTTTTTCGCGATTAGCGCAAAAATATATCGCTTTCTTAAAATTGACACAATTTCTAAACCAAATAATATTTTCGATTGAAATTTTCAAAGAAATCATAAATGACACTTGATCATCAAAAATAAATTATAATCATAATTTTTAATTAAGTATTCCGTATTTCACAATTTTAGAAGCATTGTAAACTATAAAAAATAGTCTTCCCCTCCGAGGTATCATTCCCTATACAATGCTAATATATTCAAATAATAACATACCAAACCAAACGTATGAAAAATAGTCCAATACGTGAAATGGCTCAAACTAAACTTGAGATTGAGATCGCATAAAAACTCTAGATTTCTGGGGATGCCTTTACAAGCGACACACTAGCCAATCCGGACAAGACATCTCAAATAACGTCAACAGACTATCGCCTAGCACCCAGGTAGCAGATTACCCTTCAACGCGTTTTATTTCACGCTGATAACAAACCCGTATATTGCCGTTTCCAGCTGATAACCGACAGTAGACAAAAACGGCATTTGCCGTGTCCCGCAGTTGACCGACAGTCCGCGAAAAACGGCAAATGCCGTGTCCCGCCGACAACGTGTTAAATGAGACCTGCGCAGAAGGTACAAATACCCTTCCCATCCGAAGTGTGTTAAGAAAGTATCACTCAACCTGGAGTATCTAGAAACCAAATCCATTTGATGCATACAAAAATAGCAGCGAAGGGACGACCGTCATAAAGGATTCAATTGGTTAAAAAAAAATACATCAAAATTAATAGAATTCTAAGTTAATATTTATATTACAATTGTAATACTAGGGTATATTTTTAAAAAAGTTAACCTTATTCCTGTAGAAGAGGAATGTGGGCATGGCGCTGATTCCTTGAGCTGCAGCAGTCTCAGCACATTTATCTACGTCCACTTTCAGGAACACTGCACGAGGAAATTTGGCTGGAAGCTGCTCAAAAAATGGAGCAATCCTTTGGCAAGGGGGGCACCTTAAATTGGAAAACATTTTAAAAATTAAACAAAATCAGAATGACTTTATCATACTGTATGATATCATACAACAGGTTTGAAACAGATGGTTCTAGCAAGATGCATCACACACAAAAGAAAGATGATTTGCAGAAATTTTATACAACCAATTTTACGAAATAAAACCGATATTAGATAGAGATCATTGTGGCAAACAATAGAAAACAGAGGATACAAGACTTTCATGGGGAAGTTTGAAAAATATATACGTAGGTGTCAAAATGGGAGATAGGTTAGAATACGATACCATGTAGCCGTAAAGTCTACGACGACAAGTTTTGTTCCAGCACTGGCCATTTCAGCCTGGAAATGACCCTCATTATTTATCACTGTGGCTAAGCCCATCTTGACGAGTAAATTAATCCGATACAAAATAGCCCGAAACAACTGAATATCCGTCAAAATATCAGAGACAATTTGACCAATTTGTAATAGACAAGATTGATGACAGGCAACAATTTAAATTTTGGGCTACCATATGAAAATATTAAAGAAAAGGTTTGTTAAATGGCAATAATAATCAAACCATTTATATTGTCCATGGTTATTTTTGACATTTATTTTTTGGCGTTGGCGAGGTTACATCAATTTTCGTTTTGAAAACCTAAAATGTCAACACAAAGTCCCGATAAGGCCGCTTTAAAGCGTAAAGCTACACATTCTGGGTCTTCAGAAGATGTATCTGATGCTAAGCGTAAACCCGAAGAAAATGGATCTACAGCGGGTAATTTTTGTCAACTTGAATACTTGTAAAACATACAATCTTTTACGCCGATCTAACCTATATGTATTATTTCAGCTCCCGCTCCCAAAATGCAGAGACTTTGTCCGTATTTGGATACTATCAACCGTCAATATTTGGATTTCGACTTCGAAAAGCTGTGTTCTGTATCGCTTACACGAATCAATGTGTACGCCTGCTTGGTATGCGGGAAATATTTTCAGGTTAGAATTTAGTATTTTTATGGTTGACGTTTTAGCTAAATGACTATTTACTCCTACTGAGAAGTTAGATATTTTGGTACAGATTGAAAAAAAATGTCATAGATAATGAAATGGCAAAAACCTAGGGTATTTTGGTAATTTATGAGGGAATACGTATTTTATTACAACGCGAAATTGAAGGTAAACACAGCATAGGAAGAAGACGTAAATATTGACTTAAGACTTAAACATTAACACATTGTTGTCGGTTTTTTTTATCCCTGACCCTAATTAGTACACTAATTATCGTCGTATACTAAAAACAAATGACTGCAAACCCAATTCCGATCTGCACAACGTTTTTTGGCGACCTCACGCTCTACCAAAAGTAAGCAAATAGAACGCTTATAAGCATTTCCCACTTTCTACCAACAGTTTGCAAAAGACGTTTTAAGCGTTTCCCGCAAACAATGTGTTGCCACTGTATCACTATACTAGTGTTTAGAGTGGCCGCAAACTAAAATTGACAGGAGGATTGTTAACCTTCAGCCTGAATAGTTCAAAAAGATGATGAAAAAAAATTGTCTTATTTTATCTTATGATTTGTTTTATCAGCTAGCTATTGTTATCAAAACTGATAATTTTTTTTATAAAATGGCGTTGCACATGAAATACATTGCATTTGCCAATGTCAAGTTAATTGAATATTGTTCTTAATTATAAAATATGATAGACTTATTATTAAACTATAAATTTATTCTATTTAATTTAAAAAAAACAACTAAAAGTCTGTACATATATGGGTTCTTGCTCGCCAGGATGAGATGGATATCTGTAGGGAGGGGAATAAGCGGGGCCAGAGTTTTGAAAAATGTTGGCATTTGGTCATTTATTGGGCAAACAAAGAAAACAAACTGATCATAATAAAAGGATAATATTCCATTAATTTAATTGTTAGTCATTTTGTAGTAATATCTATCCATTTTCACTTCGAGTATTACTTGGTTAGTAACAATATTTCTTAAAATCTATAATGACACGTGTTTTAATGCATTCCATATCATTTTGCATTTGGCATTTTGCATGCATTTAAAAATGATGGGAAGTGCATGAAAATATTTTAAACATTTTTAAGAAATAGTGGTACGTACCAAGTAAAACATTATTAATAATGGATTCCACTGTACAAATATTCATATATTCAAAATTCTCATTCTGTTTTTAGGGAAGAGGGACAAACACGCATGCTTACACACATTCAGTCTCCGAAAGTCACCATGTGTTTTTAAATCTACACACCCTGAAGTTTTACTGTTTGCCTGATAATTACGAAGTTATTGGTGAGTTGCGATATGCGTAATATGCCCTCCACATGCCGTACGCCAGTAGCATGCGACATATGGAGTTTTTAATCAGAGTAGGCAGTAAGGTTAGGTAAGGATAAGCTAAGGTAGGCACTGGTCGTGTTTCTATATGGAAAGTGTATAATCCAGCTAGGCACTGCTTTTCTGCCTATATAGAATGCACGCCTCTGCCGTACGCTACATTTGAGGACTATTGTCTCCTTTTCTGTGCCAACAGCATAAAGAGTTTTGAGGGAGAAGATGTTTGGTTTGAAACCGATATAGTTATAATGCAGATCAATACAACCCTGCTACTAAATGTGTTATAAAAAACCTAGTGATAGCATATCAAAAGATCTTATATCGTAGTCATATAGGAGAAAGTGACCAAGTGCATTTTTTACAAAAATATCATTGACTATTTGATATGTGTATATATACATATTTATATATATATTTATATATATATATATATATATATATATATATATATATATATATATATATATATATATATATACATATATATACATATATATATATATATATATATATATATATATATATATATATATATATATATATATATATATATATATATATATATATATATATATATATATATATATATATATATATATATATATATATATATATATATATATATATATATATATATATATATATATATATATATATATATATATATATATATATATATATATATATATATATATATATATATATATATATATATATATATATATATATATATATATATATATATATATATATATATATATATATATATATATATATATATATATATATATATATATATATATATATATATGTCATAACATATACATAAATAAATGTAGTATTTAATCCAAAAAACCTTGTTTTATTTTGGAAATATTACCCAACAATACAATATGGAATTCTACCAATTGTCTGCAGTTACAATAAAAATAATAATAATAATAAACTTGATATTATTGCCTTACATTTTAGATTCTTCCTTGGATGACATAAAGTATGTGTTGAATCCAACATTCTTCCCGGCGCAAATATCGGCAATGGATACGGACACCAAAATGTCTCGGGCTGTAGACGGTACTATGTATATGCCAGGGATAATGGGACTGAATAACATCAAAGCTAATGACTATTGCAATGTCATCCTGCAGGTAATGAATAATTGATTTTGGGTGATTCCATTTGTAGCTCACAAGTTGTCAATTGGAGTTTTAGACATATTTGCTACACAATGCATAGTAAAAACAACATTTAAGTGTTTTTGAAATCATATTTTCATATGGCGTACGGAGTGCGTGAAAGCTTTTGGTTAGAGAAGGGTAATTAACTATGAGTATTTCAATGTTTTAGAATTTAATACATAAACCCTGATGATGACAAGGTTCTTGTCGAAACCGGTATGTCGAATGTAAAAAATATTTAAAATCCGTGTTTGATTTAGCTTTGTGTTAAGTGTCTGAAAATAAAACCTTACATTTCCAGTGTTTATCGCACGTCCGTCCTCTACGCAATTACTTCCTACGCGAGGACAACTATTCGGGGGTGAAGAGACCGCCGGGAGACTCGCAGTACCTGCTGGTGCAGAGATTCGGAGAACTCATCCGGAAGCTGTGGAATCCGAGGGCGTTCAAAGCGCATGTCTCTCCGCACGAGATGCTGCAGGCGGTGGTGCTCTGGTCACGGAAGAAGTTCCAGTTCATCAAACAAGGTAAATATGTATGCTTTGTATTAATTTTAAATCAAGCACAGAATTTTTGAGTCTACTAAGTTGTATTTTACTATCAAAAACACATAAAAAAATTATATTGTGACAATTGTTTCGCCTTGTTAGGGCATTATCAAACGAATGTCATTATCATTCATTTGATAATGCCCTAACAAGGTGAACCAATTGTCGCAATTTAAATTTTTTTGTGTTTTTGTTAGTAAAATAAATGTTTTGAATATTGAAAGCATTAACTTTGTGGATCATATTGATATATTATTTATTATTTCGAGAAATAAAAATACTTTGTGTTTTGATCCACTCACATTGTAAAAACACAAAGTATTTTTATTTCTCAAAATAATAAATAATTTAATAAAATAAAACATATTTGACTCAAAAAAATCTGTTAGATTTAAAATTACTACGTAAATTAAAATGGAGTTCTACAAATTAAACGCCAAATCAATAAATAAGGTAAATATTGACCGAGTCTAAAATAGCTCTTTTGATTTTTGGAGTTATTTGTTTATTTTTTCTCATTCCAAAACTTTGAGGTAAAGCGTGCAGGCATCTAGGTTCATATGGCATACAAAGAATCATCTTCTCCTTCTTCAGTCATCTCTCCACTGCTGGATGTAGTGGAGCCTCTTCCAGATTTTTACATGCTTCTCTTTCATGGGCAGATCTTGTTCAATTTTTACTATTTCAACTTATATTTATTTTGACCTGAGAATAATACCCGGAACTTCCAGAATGGAAGCCGAATGCAATGACGCTATGGAGGCAGACTACTTAACTGATCAATTGGTAATGAAACTCCATTAAAAATCGAAATAACACTGCTTTTATATGATGCAGTGCCCTATGCACCATTGGATGTGGATAAGGGTTAGAAGAAGAATCAGCTAAGCCTTGTATTTAAAAAAAGAGAAAATGAAAAATCATCTACAGTCAGAATGAGGAAAAAAGCTATGCTTTTTGCATCAGAATCTACAATATTATTTATTAAAAATATCAATTAAAATGAAAAGAAACTGAAAAAATAAAAATAAAACTTTCATTTAAATTTAAACCTTGTAAATTGAAAATAATAATATAACTGAATTTAGACCTTCAGTCAAATCTATGTTTTGTTAATTTAATGTTGAATCTCATTCCACATCAATTTTTTGCTCTTAGGTTCCGTGTCGGATGTTATTCGACATTTTTTTCATCATTAGTATTATTTATTTAAATTCCAAGCTTACATTTTTGTCACTCGTATCTATTACAGCAGAGGACAAAAGATTTTTTCCGTTTGGAATGTAACTGTCTGCCTAGATTTTTTTTTTAATTTTGGGGGACCGGAAAGGGTTAAGTGATTCAGCACTCACTTTGTGGTAAAATGTATCCATTTTTAATTTAAGCTTTACTCGGTAAATACCACAATAGTGGTATTTACGAAGTAAAACTTAAATTGAAAATAAATGAAATTCAATTGAACATTGCTAATTGTTTTACAGGAGATCCAGTGGATTTTCTTTCGTGGTTCTTGAATTCTCTACACATGGCGCTGAACGGAACCAAGAAAGTAGATAGTTCTATCATCTATCAGTCCTTTTTAGGGCAGATGCGGATATACACAAGGTATTATTACTAAACAATTTAATTTTTTTTCATTTATTCTGTAAATTTATCTTTTTTTTATTATAACAAATTGAATAAAAAATGCAGTTCAACCGCATCTTTTTCAACACAGCACATATCAATGTGATTTTAACATGTTGAGAAAATTAATATCATATATTGAGGTGATAAGCACCGGTTATTGTAAGGAATGTGGTTATTTTTGTTACACAACATAGCTGCGATTGTGTATATCTTAGTCGTACAGGAGAAAGTGACCAACTAACAAAACGTAAAATGTTCAGGAGGGCCATTTAAGTCACTTTTGCTTGGCAAGAATATAAACATCAATCCAGATTTTTAACAAGTCAATATTTTATACTTTCAAGTTTAAAATCCTTTGGGATTTTTTTCAGGGCAATATTAAGCTAGTAAGATATCAAATAGTCAATGATCACGTTTTTATAAGAAATGCACTTGTCACCTTCTCCTGTATGACTACGATATATCCGCATAGTCTGGCAAGTGGCATTCTAGATTTCTCTTTCCTGGAAACCAGTCACTCACTTATGTGCTAAGAGAACACTTTGATCAATTACCTTTTTTTCTTCCAGAAAGCTTCCGCCTACAGATGTTGAAGAAGCAGGCAAGATAGATCTCAACAGTGATGAATATAAAGAGATAATTACTGAATCTCCTTTCTTGTATCTTACTTGTGATCTCCCTCCTACACCGCTGTTTATAGATGAATTCCGTGAAAATATTATTCCTCAGGTATGCAATTAATACAATAAAACTTCTTGTTATTCTACCTTTTTACGTTGAAGGTTGGCAACCATCATGGCAATTTTTACATCATCTGCATCCTCTCTTAACAGCAACTATGTGCTATAGTGGAACCACTGTAGCAACTTACTTGCTGTTCAAGATATTTCCTATGCCGTGTAAACACACTTTGCACGGAAAAGGTATTTCTACCCATTCGGTCGATTGATGCTTAAGGACGGGAAGGGTATTTTTACCGCCAGCCTCATTTCAACAGCAGAAAAGAAGGAATTATCCAATATTTTTATATGAATATTATATACCAATCTCTTTGTTAACGTATTTACTATATTTACATAATAATCAAATCCCATCGCCAGCAGTCAGCAGGCGTAAAAAATACCTGTTTTAAATGTGTTAACCTTCCATTTTGCTATGTAATATAATATGTATTATTTTGTATTTCTCTCTCCTCACAAAATTCTCTAGGTACTCTTGCTTTCTATTCTTTATTATATCTTTAAAAAATTAATTAAATTTTTAAATAAGTACTAATAATAATAAATAAGATCAGTGCATACATACCATATATAAATTTCTAGTGTCTTTTTTTATTTATTATTTTTTAGTGTATTTCTAAGTATCTATCAAAATTGCATTGCAATGCGTAATTGATACTATTTCTACAGTTTACTGTATGGTATTATATGTTTCTTTCTTCTTTAATAAAGAAAAGAAGAATTATATATTTATCTAGATTTTTATTTTCCAGGTAAACCTGTACCAACTGCTCACAAAATTCAACGGGCAAAATTCTAAGGAATACAAAACTTACAAGGATAATTTCCTAAAACGCTTTGAAATAACAAAACTCCCACCTTACTTGATATTGTACATAAAGCGGTTTACAAAGAACACATTCTTTGTGGAGAAAAATCCGACTGTCATCAATTTCCCAGTCAAGTATGTTTATTTGCAAGTCATCTTAATTGGATATTTCTGATATTTCGGAAATGTATTGAATAGGTATATTATTTTGAGAAATAAAATAACTTTTTTTTTTATTCACTCACTTTTATTATTATAAATTAACTAGTTTCGGCAACAACCTGTTGCCCTCTTCAGGGTTTGTGAAATAACTAAAGACACATACATAATAGATCAAAGAAACAGTGAACAAATTATTTTCAATAGGGATAGGGGTAGGGGTTGTGTTTAAGGTGGGGTAGGAGCCTTATTGAATAGTATTTGTAGATTATTTTTGTACGTTGGTTGTTACTTATGTTTTGAGATGATAGGTAAAAAAATAAATTGTAATCGAAAATGGCTTTACTTTTTTTCAAAATATTCAAATACACTTTTACATGCGTTTGAACCAATTTTCGAAGCACTTTTTCCAGTCCGAGGTATGTACTTCTAAAACATGTGATTTTAACGTATCAGTCGCCTCTTCAGGCATTAAAAAACGTTGATCTCGCAATTTATTTTCCATGTGTGGGAATATGAAAAAATCATTGGGTGCCAAATCAGAACTGTACGGCAGATGACCCCTTAATTAGATGTTTTGAATGCTCTAAAAATTCGCTTGTTTAACCGGTTAACTGCCGGTAGGTACATGTATGGCAGTACCCAGCACGCCGCTAATTTTACGACAAAAATAAAACCTTCTAAACATATCGTTATTGAAAGTGTAATAACGTTTATTTATAAAACTAGCCAAATAAATGAAGAGAGTGCCAGTCGTGCAGTTATTTATCCATAATTATAAAATTAATTGTTCATAGTGCAGGGTTGTCACAAAATTTGTCACAGAAAATATGAAAACTAAATTATAAATCAAAAGTAGTTGTTTATGTTAGTTTAATATTAAAAGTATACACACACACACACTTTGATTTTTAAAAAATTAAAAATCATCAGAATCGATACTAAAATCACTGTCATCAGATTCGGCAGTGACGGCAAGTCGGGGATTATTGGACAACCCTGAGCGCCATCAGTTGTTCCGACGACAAAGCTCTCTTTAATTTACGTTTAAAGTGGTAAAAACAAATTATATTTCAATTCTAAGTATGCAAAGATATTCTCAATTGATGTCACTATGCGTTCAAGATATTTGTACATTTTAAATAATTGATTTTCTTTACTGAAAGCCCATTTAAAACGGCGCATCTTAAGATGTGATTTTTGTATGAGCGGCGCTCCGTTCACAGAAAATTATGCGTCTTAAGATGCTTTTGGCAGTTAACCGGTTAAGCTGATGTGTGACAGCTTGCACTGTCGTGGTAGAGAATGATTCCTCTTCTGAAATTGGTTTCAGTTGCAATTTTTTTTTATATAAGGGACTTTCGGCTTTAACGGACACCCCTTCCCCCCCAACAAGTTTGTTATATAGAGGTTTTACTGTAATAATTGTATAACTGTTCTTTCAGGTTTAACAGAAGGATTACAGATTATTTTTTTTTAGATGGGAATTGCATTTATTATTTACCTTGCTTATTATGTGCCAGGTTTATAGATCATTTAGTGGATTTTCGTTTCTTCTAGCTAATCAAATATGTTTTTATTTGAATCTGTGTTGGGAACAGGAGGGAAAATCTAGTGTGGGCCAAACAGGAACTTCTCAGCATTTGCTCATTAGGATTACAGAATTACACCAAATACATACATGTTTATATTTTACAGGAATGTTGACTTTGGTGATATTTTAACTCCCGAAGTGAGGGCACAGTATCAGGGCAAGACGGTTTACGATCTCGTTGGAAACATTGTCCATGATGGTACGCCAGATAAAGGAACATACAGGGCTCATGTGCTGCACTACCCCACACAACAATGGTATTTGCTGCTTTTTTTACAAACATACAATAATAATAATAATAATAAAACCCTTATCCGCACCCAATGGTGCATAGGGCACTGCGTTATATAAACGCAGTGTTATCTTGATCGTGTACACTTGAAGGAAAGGTGATCAGCCCTCCGCTTCAGGTACCAGTCCAGGGTAATATTGAATAAATATGACAGTGAAAAAATCACGTATATTTATTTTACCCCCCTTGGGAATCGAACCCGGGACCTCCAGAACGGTAGCCGTGCGTGCTGACCATTACACTACGGAGGCGGACGGCAAACATACAATACACTTTCGATTTTCCGGGATCAGTTTGACCGGAAAGCGGATTATTCTAGACACTTGAGTCATGGAAATATTTTATAGAAACAATATTTTGTTTATTTAATTCTTTCTTACATTTAAAGAGCCATTTCTAAACAACTACTGATAGTGTTTTCTGGATGATTACTTACATTTTGACCTCCCCTGATAATAGAATTCAGGATATCAAGCACGATAGCTTAATGCGCTAACCACTATACTATAAAGGCGGAAGCAGACATGTTACTGTATGAAAGGATATTCTTCTTAAGAATCATTTCTACCAATATCAATAGTATGATGAATACGATAGATTTTCATTATTGGTGTAGGGCGGTTTTTTCATCAACCACGACCCTAATTATACTCAGATAGTCTGCCACCCGACCCTCAGTATACTAATCACAAGTAACCGCAAACCCGATTACGAAATATACAATGTTTTTTGGCGTCTCTCGCGCTCTACCAAAAGTAAGCAAATAGAACTCTTATAAGCGTCTCCTGCTCTCTACCAACAGTATATAAAAGACTTTTTTAAGCGTTTCCTGCAAACGTGTTAACAGTTTTGATACTCAATTCAGAAAAATCGAGGTTTAAATCTTGGGTACCACATTGTCATAAATAGAGCCTTATCAAAGGTTTTTTAGACTACTAAAGAGTTGACAAAGCTTACTTTTTGTGATTTTTCTAACTGCAAGATAAAGGACGTATTATTTTTGAAAAAGTCCTTAAAATTTTGATCAGAAATGTGAAAATGTGTGCTTAGTTTAGCTGCAGAAATTGGGCAACTGGTTATTTCAATTTATGTAAATATTCTTTTTCTAGGTATGAATTACAGGACCTTCATGTCACAAATATCCTGCCTCAGATGATCACGTTGACAGAAGCGTTTATACAAATTTATGAACTAAAAAAAGATTGATAATGACATGTACAAGTAATTAATTAACAATAAATATTTCTTATTTATCGAGGTTCTTTTCTTTTTCATCTATATTAATAGTGCCAGATTTAAAGTAAGTGGGCTCTAGGCTTAAATATAAATGTGGCCTATTAGTATTTTTATCATTTTTGGTTAAATGACTATGTCAATAAGCAGAATTGCCAAATTCGGAGTGGAGAAAACCCAGAAGCCTTTGTCAAGATGCTCTTACATCCATTAAAAGTCACTCCTTGGTGTGCTTTATGTGCAGGTGGAATCATTAGCCCATATTTTTTTTCAAAATGTTACTGTCAATGGAGATCGCTACAGAACTGTGATATCTGTCTTCTTTGTACCTCAGTTGAATGGCATTAAGGGCTGTGGTTTCAACAAAATGCCACACGGCGGGTGACAGCATTAATTTTTTCAGGAAATTTGAATTTCCATGCCTTTAAAAAAACACTATAGAAATGCGCAATGCATCCTACGGCAGCGTTGTATCAAAAGAGTGAGTTTGACTTCCAGCACGCCTCAACTTATCCATATGTTTGACAAAGATAGCAGCACAAGAATTATAAGACTGTAAAAATAACTTACAATAGATGGTCTGTTTTGATTGAAATTTTAATAAATAAAAAAATAATGAGAAATATATTATGGCTACCAATTTTGCGGCCTGAGCTACAAAGTACTTAGCTTGTACTTAAATCCGGCACTGCTTATTAAAGCACTAAGGACAGGAAATGTATTTCTACACGTTCAGTCGATTGATGGAAGGACAGGATAGGTATTTTTTGCCTTCTGCGCCTGCCTCATTTTAAAGCCAGAAAATAAGGATTTTTTTAATGTTTTAGTATGAATATTATGTACCTCTTTGTTAAGATGTTAACTAATATGTACACAATTATCGAATCCCGTCGCCAGCAGTCCGCAGGCCTAAAAAACAAAAAGCATCCGAAATTTGTTAATACAAAGAATATTTTATAATTTAATCATGGGCTGCTGAATTGTTTAAGTATTATACACAGGTAGATGCTCAAATGTGAAACTGTGGTCACAAGTTTAATTCCCTCCAATTGCAAACCGATTCAAGAAATATTTGTTTTCAGTTGACCTGTTCCGTATCCTACCTGCAGACAAAACTCTAAAATAGAAGTTTGAATAATGATTACCGTAGAACTTTGATGTGTTACTTGAGCCCAGTACAAAAAAGAGATTTAAATCTGTATTTGGTTTACAATAATGAACGTATGGTGACAATAAGTGTCACCTGTCAGGGAAAATATGAATCATGTCGCTACGTTCATTATTGTAGACCAAATACAGTCCGCCTCCGTAGTGTAATGGTCAGCACGCTCGGCTACCGTTCTGGAGGTCCCGGGTTCGATTCCCAAGGGGGGTAAAATAAATATAAGTGATTTTTTCACTGTAATATTTATTCAATATTACCATGGACTGGTACCTGAAGCGGAGGGCTGATCACCTTTCCTTCATGTGTAAACGATCAAGATAACACTGCGTTAATATGATACAGTGCCCTATGCACCATTGGGATGCGGATAAGGGTTTTATTATTTATTTTTTTATTAAATACAGATCTAAATATTTTTTTTGTACTGGGCTCAAGTAAAAGTAGCTTCGTTGTACGGTACTTTAAATGATTTTTTTTTAAATTTCCTAGGTTTATCAATCCACCAATAGAGGTTTATAATGGATGTGCCATTTCGGAGGATAAAGCAAAATAAATTAAGCAAAATAAAACATCGGAAATATTATATTAACTTTGGTTTATTTTTTAACCATTATTTACATTTATTTCACACTTACAGTTTAAGTCTTACAAGTAAAATAAATAATAATACTAGAATTCTTAATATTATAATGAATGCTTTGATAATGACAAAAGATGGGGTGATGGAATGTGTGGGTATATACAGGTATAATGGGAATGAAGTGCTATTTCAGAGTATAATATAATAAATATTAAGCATAATAAAGCATCAAAACTATCTCTAGATTATTTTCTAATAATTAATCACATTAATTCCTGAATTAATAAATAACAGTCTGACATGTAAAATAAATAGTAATACTAGAATATTAACATTTTTTGGACTAGTGTTTTTTAAGCTGGCTGGGATTTGATATTATGTACATACATGTAGTTAAGTCCTTAATAATAAGATTGGTAGATAATATTCATATAAAAACATTAAAATATCTTGACTTTGAAATGAAGCTAGCGTAGAAGGTAAAAATACCTTTCTGTCCTTAAGCATCTACCAACCGAACGAGTTGAAATACTTTTCCCATCCAAAATGTGTTAACCTTGGTTTATTTTCTTATCATTATTTACATTAATCCTCATTTAAAAAAATAACAGTCTTACAATACTAGAATTCTTAATATTGACAAATGCCCTTGTGATTTCAAAAGATGGGATGATGATGTAATTTGCGAGTATGTGAAGGTATCTTAGTCTACTTCTTCCACGTTGGGTCCGGTACGGTGCGCATTGCCGGCCTGCTGGGCACACCCTGAGGCGGGGCGGGCTCCCTGCCCTGACCCCTGCCCCGCTCGAAGCAGCGGCTCTATCGCAGAGGAGAACTCCCGCAAACGGTGCTCGTACTCCTCCACCTCGGCCAGGGTGTTGCTGTCCAGCCAGCGCACCGCCTCCTCGCACAGAGTCTCCGCCCTCTTTCTCTCTTCTACGCCCAAAGCGCTACCTCCTTCCGCCAGGGCTTGCTTGGCGCCGAACACCTGCCCTTCCAGCTTGTTGCGTGCCTCCACTCGCCTGCGTGTCGCCTCGTCTTCCGCGCGGAAGCGCTCCGCCTCTTCCAACATGCGCTCTATGTCCTTCTGAGACAGGCGGCCCTTGTCGTTCTTGATGGTGATGCAGCTCGACTTGCCGGAGCCCGTTTCGCACGCCGATACGTTCAGAATGCCGTTGGCGTCCAGGTCGAAGGTGACCTCGATTTTGGGCACTCCGCGCGGGGCCAGAGGAATCCCCGATAGTTCGAAGGTCCCCAGCAAGTTGTTGTCCTTTGTCATGGCGCGCTCGCCTTCGAACACCTGCACGCTGACCCCGGGCTGGTTGTCCGCGTATGTCGAGAAGATCTGCGTCTGTTTGCAGGGAATGCGGGCGTTGCGCTCCACGATCTTGGTCATCACCCCTCCGGCCGTCTCGATGCCGAGGGACAGGGGAGCCACGTCCACGAGCAACACGTCGCGGATTTTGGAATCGCTCTCTCCGCTCAAGATGGCCGCCTGCACGGCCGCGCCGTACGCCACCGCCTCGTCGGGGTTGATAGAGAGGTTCAGCTGCTTGCCGTTGAAAAAGTTCCGCAGGAGACTCTGGACTTTGGGGATCCTGGTAGACCCGCCCACCAGCACCACGTCGTGGATGTCGCTCTTGTCCATCTTGGCGTCCCTCAGGGCCTTCTCGACGGGCTCGAGCGTGCCCCGAAACAGGTCGGAGCACAGCTCCTCGAAGCGGGCCCTGGAGACCTTGCTGTACAGGTCCACTCCCTCGTAGAGCGCGTCTATCTCGATGGTGGCCTCCGTGCTGGAGGACAGCGTCCTCTTGGCCCTCTCGGCGGCCGTGCGCAGGCGCCGCAGCGCGCGCGGGTTGCCGCTCAAGTCTTTCTTATACTTACGCTTGAACTCCTCGGCCAGATGGGTGACCAGCCGGTTGTCAAAGTCCTCGCCTCCCAGGTGCGTGTCCCCGGCCGTGGCCTTCACCTCGAACAGGGAGCCCTCGGCGATGCTCAGGATGGACACGTCGAACGTGCCGCCGCCCAGGTCGAAGATGAGCACGTTCTTCTCCCCGCCGAGGTTCTTGTCCAGCCCGTAGGCGAGCGCGGCGGCCGTGGGCTCGTTGACGACGCGCAGCACGCGCAGGCCGGCGATGGCGGCGGCGTCCTTGGTGGCCTGGCGCTGCGAGTCCGTGAAGTAGGCGGGCACCGTGACCACCGCGTCCCTCACGCCGCAGCCGAGGTAGGCCTCGGCCGTTTGCTTCATCTTGGCCAGCACCATGGAGCTGATCTCCTCGGGCGAGAAGGTCTTGCTCTCGCCCTTGTACTCCACCTGCACGGCGGGCTTGTCCCCCGCGGCCACCACGCGGAAGGGCCAGTGCGCGGCGTCCTCCCGCACCTTGGGGTCCGCGAACTTGCGCCCGATGAGGCGCTTGGCGTCGAACACCGTGTTGGCCGGGTTCATGGCCACTTGGTTCTTGGCGGCGTCCCCCACGAGCCTCTCGGTGTCCGTGAAGGCCACGTACGAGGGCGTCGTCCTGTTCCCCTGGTCGTTAGCTATGATCTCCACATTTCCATTCTGCCACACTCCCACGCAGGAATATGTGGTTCCCAAATCGATTCCGATCGCGACCATTTTTCTGTTTTTTCCTTCTCTTTTATGACTTCCAAAAAATATTTTCACACTATCGACTCCTTTTAAACTCCAAAGTGCTTTCAGATTTTCACGACTGGTATTCTTGTTTAATAATATTCAATTCTTCTTTCTTGGTTCTCGTCGTGGAATGTTACTTAGTCAACTATGGCTTCTTCAGTTTTCACTCGAACTTGCTCTGAGTTTCAAATGATTATGTCGTTCCCGCCGAGCGCCGCTCTTTATATACACGGCTCGCTATTGGTCGCATTCCAGAATATTCCACCAATGAAACTTCGTGTATTTTCTGGAACGTCAGGTTATCTCAACCTTTTTATTGTATGTTTTTATATCGGTATTATAAATTACATTGTTTAGAAATTAATTTAATATATTTTTTATAAAAACCATATTTACTATTATTTTAACTCTGCATACACAACAGATATGGAAATTATTTTTTCTATATATTTTCTCAAGTAGAAACGATATTATCTATTCTCGAGTGCGTACATTTTTTAGTTTTTCGTTGCCATATTTCCATATACATACTACAGAGCGGGAATTTGGAATAAATATATATTTTACTTCCAGTACACGTAAATTATTAGCTACTTTAATCGCATTTTAAGATTGAATCCATCACTTGAAGATAATGATCACTGCCATTTTGAATATCTACTTTAGCTGTCAGCTTCCTGATCAGATCGTTGCATCAGATAAGTCGTCGCCATCATGACCTCGTACTTCAATGTTTTCTCCAAGGTTCTGGAGATGTTCCCAAAAACTAGAAAACTCTTCTTTGGCATATGCCAAAATCTGTATAGATTGGAGTTTTATTTTAATTTTCATATTTTGGAGAATTCATGTGACTCTCACCATCCACTAAATCTATAACGTCCATTACCAATACGAAAACTCTTACACGTTTAGTCGCTTGCATTCAATTCACATTTCTATACCAGACTATTGTGCATAATGTTTATCACCATGTAACATATTTACTTTAAATGTTTAACAACCTACCTACAGAGCATACCAGTGAATGAATCATTCTGTGTTATTATTGGCAAATAAATTCATATGAAAAATCACATCAAAGACTATCGGTTACATTCTTATGGAAACCTGTAGAGAATTAAGGGAGAAATGATGGATTAGTCTTAAGATATTTGAATAAAACGAAAAATGGACACCGCTATACGTCATCAAATTTTACGGTACCTGGTGTGTTATGGGGCGTATCCCTTTATGTATCTGCTTTAAAGAGCCGTAATAGTAATAGTGTGGATTAGTTTATGTGAGGTCATTTGTTACCAACTTACGAAAACGACGTTTTTACGAAGCCGAATTTTGCAAACGAAATTGATGAATGAAAATATTGATTATATCGGCTGTTATAAACACAAAACGAGTCTTACACAATCCTTTATAGGTTGAGTATGTCAAATTAGATATTCCTTCAGAGTGATTATACCATATTGACCAAATTGTATTTAACAATAGTATGTTTATTTTATTTTGCCAACAGTTATTTACCTCTGGAGACTAACCATAGATATTTCTGTAATGTTCGAGAACCAAGGAGTACAATAATTTCTACCAGTTTCTACGGTATTCTTGCACATTCTAGTACTTACTTATCTATTTTATTTTTTCTGCTTTTTGAATTTCAGAATTTGAAATATTGGCACAGGATGTAATCATTCAGGAGAAAAAATGGAATCAACGTACTCTGCATATGAAGTATTTTTAAATTCTTAAAATTTACGAAAATAAGTCATGTTATTTTTTTAAATTTGCCATTTATTATTGGATTATTACTTAATTTGTCGAGCTAGGACATAACAGTGGTTGCGTTTTTTTATAATGTTGTTGCCTTCAACGTAAACGGTTCACCAGAGTAATTCATAAATTTAAGTTTATTATTGATCACCGGTACATCATACGAGTAAAAAAATATATGTCTATAGAACCTAAGAGAACAGGTAAAAATATTTTTTTTCTTTATTTTAAATTCTTTTGTATTACAAAATATACAACATTATATAAATACAAATACAAAAAATATATACAAAATATAAGTACAAAAAAAGATCCCACAAAGGCATGGCCCGTGTGTGGGTATACAATACAATTTATGTCATAGTAAAGGGCACTGCCAAGAATAAAATAGATATTCCAAAAAAAAGAGAACTAGAATAAAAGTCTTAATATAAAATGCAAAAAATACAAAATACTTGACTAACAGAAAACAAAATAGAAAATAAAATAAAAAACTTGAGAAATCAAAAAGATGTAAAAGTAAAAAGTTAGCAAGCATGTAATGTACTATGTACATGAGAGATATGTCTACAAGAAAAAAGAGCTGTCTCTTTAATAAACAATCGAAGCAAAATTTTGAATCGAAACAATATATGTCTTTGTGGAATAAATTAAACAGTTTATGAGCTATGAAAAATAAATGTCTTTGCGGGAGCCTGGATTTGTTATGGCAAATAAAAACCTATCAGCGGAAGCTAAACTGGCAGTGCACAACGGAGTCCTGGTTCCAACTCTAATGTATGGAAGTGAAACATGGAGTTGGCAAACGAAGGATGAAAGTAGACTGAATGCAGTCGAAATGCGATCTCTCAGAAGAATGTGCGACAAAACGATCTATGATAGATGTGCGAATAGTGAAATAAGGAAGGAATGCAAAGCTGAGATAAGCATTATCGGTAAAATTAAGAAATGTGTGTTGAGATGGTTTGGACATGTAGAACGAATGAGTGAGGAAAGAACGGTAAAACAAATTTATGAGGCGAATGTTAGTGGGAAAGGAAGCAGAGGAAGACCGAGAAAAACAGGGCACGATCAGGTATGCCAAATACTTGAAAGTGGTCAAATTAGGAGTCGTAAAAATCGGTGGGTATGTATGAGGAGATGCATGAACGTGGAAGAGGTGAAGAATGTTTGCAAGGACAGAGTGGTGTGGCGCTCTATTCTCTCTGCCTACCCCTGCGGGGAAGCGGCGTGATGGTTAGTTAGTTAGTTAGTTAGTTAGAAAAATGAATGTCTTTGCGGGAGTTTGGATTTGCAAAAAGGGATTTCTTATTAGAATTATGAATTATGAATTATTCAGCTCAATATAATTATTTTGTTTGGTTATCGGCAATTAATAATAATTCATTCAGATACCTATTTAGTTCACAGGAATGTAGTAAGGACGTCACAACAAACATTTGAAAAAAATATATTGTGTACATACAACTTCCAAGTAAATCTAGTGGTATGGAGGATGAAAAACACAAAGTTACAAACGTTTTACAAGTATATAATTGAAACTTAGTAGGTTCAGCAATTCATTTGTGTTAAATATCGTAAATACCTGTATTTCAATAGCATGAGGATTTTTTAATACTCGTATTGAATAATATTATTTTCTGATTATTTTTATTTATATAAATTAATCGATTATTCTGTTGAACAACAAACCCCGTAATTGTATTCTAACAAAAATCATAATTTGCGAGAACAGCTGACTTTGCACATTGTTTTTTACTGCCATAAAAAGAAAACGAAAATAACTCAAAGAAAAACAACCAATAAAATGCATTGTCAAACGCTGTCAAACATCTGAGACGGAGAAAGGAATTGGCTCGAAATCGTAAAATGTAAAGTGTCGTTTAGTTTCGGACGTTTCTTTTATTTATATTAGCGTAGTTGACTGTAAATCAATTAGTGAAATGCTTAAAATATATACTTTCGTGAAACATAAACTGAGTTGAAACGAAAACAGGTTGAAATATGGCCAAATATAAACCCAGGGAAGTGAGCTATAACGCCCTGAACAATGAGTTCTTCCCGCCGTTCGGTGGCGCGAACTCCGATCAGGAGGACGAGGTCACGACGTCCACCAACTTCCACGATATGGAGCAAGACGACGCGACGGGGGTCATCATTCACGTGGTCCCCGAGAGCAACAAAGGGAGGTGGACCCACATAGAAGATCTGGATTCCTTCTTCACCAGGATGTACAGATATTATTTGAAAGGAGGGTTCTTGGCTATGCTCGTATCCGACTGCTTTCAGTTGTTTCAATATTGCTTCGTGATCGTTTTCCTCACTTTCCTGGTGCACTGTGTCAATTATCCCGTTCTCTTCCACAACGATCCCGGCAATCCGAAACCGGTCGGTCTGCCGGATGTTATCTACGACGCGTCCGAGTGTATAAGCCGAATATCTCTGAAATGGTGGCTCTTGTTGACTCTCTGCGCCGTCATTTGGCTCGTGAGACTCGCGAGGACTCTGTATAACCTGTACTACGCGTACGATACCAAGCAGTTTTATAATAATGAGCTTAAGATCATGGACAGCGATCTGGGATGGATCAGCTGGTGCACCGTGCTCACTAGAGTCAGGGAAGCGCAGAAGGAGCTGCACATGTGCATCCACAAGCGCGAGATCACGGAGCTGGATATATACCATCGTATCTTGAGGTATAACAACTACCTGGTGGCCATGGTCAACAAGCGCCTGCTGCCGCTGCACATATCCCTGCCCGTCGTAGGCGAGTTTCCCTTCCTCTCCAAGGGCCTCAAGTACAACCTGGAGCTCATCCTCTTCTACGGGCCCTGGAGTCCGTGGGAGAACTGCTGGCAGCTCCAGGAGTGCTACAAGGACTCCTCCAAGAGGATGGAGCTGGCGAGAAAACTGCAAAACCACATGCTCGTCTTCGCCCTTCTTAACTTTATCCTCGCCCCTCTCATCCAGTGCTGGCAGATCCTGTACTTCTTCTTCAGCTACGCGGAGCTGATCAAAAGGTCTCCGGCGGCCCTGGGATTGCGGACCTGGTCCCTGTTCGCCCGCATATACCTGAGGCACTTCAACGAGCTGGACCACGAACTCGGCGACAGGTTGAACAGGGCTCACAAACCGGCGACCAAGTACCTGTCTAGTTTCCCCTCTCCCGTTACGACGGTGATAGCCAAAAATATTTCCTTTCTCTCCGGAAGCATTCTGGCGGTCCTCCTCACTCTGGCGATTTACGACGAGACCGTGCTGACCGTCGAGCACATGCTGTCTCTCATCACCGGGTTCGGGTGCATTCTGGCCGGCGCGCGAGCGTTCATCAGCGAGGAGGGGATCATCGGGCAGAGGAGCAGCGAGGAGCTGCTGGTGCAGGTGCTGGGCCACGTGCACTACCTGCCGGCCAGCTGGAGAGGGAAAGCTCACACGAAGAATGTGGCCACGCATTTCCAGGAGCTCTTCCAATTCAAGGCGGCGTACCTACTCAGCGAGCTCCTGAGCCCGATCATTTGTCCTTTTATCATCCTGTCTCTGCGAAAACGAGCCTTAGACATAGTCGACTTCTATCGAAATTTCACCGTATCCGTTTTGGGAATAGGCGACGTTTGTTCCTTCGCCCAAATGGATGTTCGACGACACGGTAATCCCGATTGGCCGGCGGGGCACGGTCAGGGTGGAAAGCTTCCCGAAAACATCTCGCAGTACAACCAGGGAGAGGACGGAAAAACAGAGCTATCTTTAGTCGCCTTTTCGTGCAGAAATCCGGCCTGGCGCATTCCCCAGCCCACGCAGAGGCAGTTCCTGCAGACGCTGCGAACCGGAGTGAGTCACGTGACTAGCAATTATTACTCGGGAGCGAATGCGCTTCATCAAACCCAGATGCAGAGGACCATGCTGGGGTCTTATATACACCGGAGCATGTTCCTAGAGTCCGGGGCGCCTTCGGCCTTCCATCCCGCTCTGTCAGTGTGGCATCAAAGATCTCCCGATCGCCATCTTCCCGGCGCGGAAGAGAGCATCCAGGAAGAAGGGGGAGAGGAACCGGCGGCGACGACATCCTCCGTGCGCAGTCCTCCCGTTCCCGATAAGGCGGAGACCTCGGCCACGGAAGACGAGGCTCTGTCGACGAGCACTCTTCACTTGTACGATGTTCACTTGGCTCGCGTGGGGCCCGCGGCGTCGGATCACGGTCACTGGATGAGGGAGAGTCGCCAGTCTCAGGGCTCCTTCCAGCAGAGGATGTCTCAGGCGGAAGGCACTCCGCTTCTACGCAGGTCTCCATAACACTCAGCCCACGGGGCACATTGGGTGTGACCATTTTGGCAGCGATTCCCTTTCATATTACAATTTATCGTGGGTATACTTGCAAAAAACAACTCACAAATATGCAATTATGACTTAATGATGCAGATTCAAAAAGTTTCAACATTCGTTAAACTGGCAAAATATACTAAGTTGTTTGAAATGCCTAATTTATGTGGTTTTACAAGTAAGGTCAACTTTAATTTTAAGAGCGGGTATTTTATTTATAGATTTGGCGTTTAATTTGTAGAACTTCATTTTAATATATGTATTAAATGTTAAATCAAACACTGATTTTTTGAGTCTAATAAGTTGTATTTTACTGTTGAAAAAACACATAAAAAACAATTTTTTCGACTAGTTATGGCATTTTCAAACGAATTGTATTTTATTGTTGAAAAAATATCGGGTATTTTATTCAGGCTAAAGGGATTTTAGAGTTAACATTTTTTGCCAGTGCACCCACGATATGTTCGGATACGGGATCTTCAACTTATTGACTGATAATGTCAGCCACAATTCAATTGCGTCTCTTCAGTATAAGGCACAAAGTGAGACGCAATTAAAATGCCTCGTGTCAGCCACTGGTGGCTGACATTGGCAGTCAATGTGTTCACTTATTATAGCCCTTGTTTCAACTCTGACAATATTCTCTGTGATCTTGTGAAAGGATCAGCCACTGTATAACATACTCAATAATTACATCGTAATTGTAGTTGCAATTTGATAAATTTTACCCTTTTTTAAATCATTTATGTTGGGTATCGACTACACCACTGTATTCAAAAATAAAATTAATTTGCATTACGTTACAGTGATTCCTCGCATAACGTATAAAATAAGTCCCATGAGCAAGTTTGTTATATTTCTTATTTTATTATTTTTATTTTAATGAAACATTTATTTGATAACTACATGTTTACATATAAATATGTATAAACATTCGTTTTAATATTCATAAACATAATTGACTTTTTTTTTGTTGCAGAGACCCACCAAGTCACCTTTTGTGGCTTGTCGGTGGAGTTCTTTTTGCATACATTTTATATTATTTTTACCTATTTAAACATAATATACACGCAAAAAAAGAAATATGAAACGCGTTTTTACATAACAGTACAACAAAAAAACATTCGTTATGTAGCGAAAATATGGTACTGTAACATAAAAAAAGATACTCAGGTTTTTCCAAACTCAGAATTGGGTCTTCTGAGGTTTGCAGGGTCAAATCCTCTTGTTCCATCCCTTGCTCTTGGCTGCTGGCTTCTTGAAAACCCTTCCAAGGTTTTCTGTTTCTTCCTCTTCTTCAACGCCTGCCAGAAATAACAGGCAAGGGTGTCATTGATCCAGTTGGCCTTAGTTTTACAGAGTTTGCGTGGCCCAGCATGGCATTTTCTGCAAACGTCTTTGCACTGTTCCGTGGCTGATTGGGGTTATGGAGGCGTCTGTGTACTGGCCAACTTCGGATCGGAATCGGATCTAGCTGAGTAACTGAACCAACTAACCTCTAATCCCTTTCACTGGCTACACCGGGGCGCTTCTAAAAATTTTTGTGGTGGTTTTACAAACTTGTATTTATTTAGATTGGCAGTGACAGGGATATTGAAAGCTTTTAGATGTAAATTCACAGTAAAATCGCGATACAATTTTGTTAGAAATTTTCTTTAAATTTTGCAACTTAGTTCATTAAAAAAACTCTTTGCAAGAGAAGGTCTGTCAGGCAGCCTAGATGCTTCTGTATTAGATCAGGGAATGGGTAGGACAGCTTTCAATGTCGGCCTCAGTTGAGTTTGGATAGTGAATGTTGGTAGACTCCTGACCCTCTCCCCACGTGACCAGGATGGCAGCAGTTGAGATTGGTTGATTTGATTGCTTATCTATGTTGTTAGATAAAGCTTCCCTTTGAGCTTCATAATGTTACTGGACTAGAAGTGCTTGGAACTCTTCAGTTGTCAGCTCTTGGAGCAGCAAGATGAAATATACAGTCCGTTGTATGAAACGAGATTCGTTGTGTGAATTGCGTTTTGTACACAATTCAACAGAAATTTGGTTATGTGAGGCATCACTGTATTTCGTGCCCAATTTCTTTAAATGTCATATCACCTATGCAAATTAGTTTTTAATTACAATGATTAAAGAAAACACTTCGTTTTTTACCACTTGAGTTTTATTATAGACTACATGTTTCAGAAGTTAAACTTCCATCATTCAGGTCTGTATAATAACTAAAATATAAAATATAAAATTGTTCTATAAATAAGGAAAGGGGAAAGTAAGGGAAAGGGGTTAGTCATGGGACGGAGTTTGAAAACAAAGGAAAAATAAAAAGCAATGGTGAAGAATTTTGAAACAATATATTATTTAAATTCTAATAATAATTTATTAAATAATATATTGTTTCAAAATTCTTCACCATTGCTTTCCATTTTTCCTTTGTTTTCAAACTCCGTCCCTTGACTAACCCCTTCCCCTTACTTTCCCCTCTCCTTATTTATAGAACAATTTTATATTTTAGCTATTATACAGACCTGAATGATGGAAGTTTAACTTCTGAAACATGTAGTCCATAATAAAACTCAAGTGGTAAAAAACGAAGTGTTTTCTTTAATCATTGAAACATGTCTTACCACAAAGTTAATGCCGAAACAATAAATAAAATATTAGTTTTTAATTCATTATAATTTTTCTTTGTTATACACTGTAGTAACTGTCATGTCTCACTAGCCCTAAGGTTTCTTTTCTTCTTCATAATATCACTGTTTTGTCATTTCTTATACCAAATAGATGTATCTTTAACCCTTAGCACTCGAATGGCGCCATAGAAGCGGCATGCATGGTTTTGCCGGCTAGAAAATAAAGTCCTAATACTCAATATTTTTAATACATTGTTGATTCCTTTCCAATATAATTTAAACAGAATCATATAAGTACAATTATATACTGATCAGTCTCGGAATTCAATTGAGTTGGCGGTATGCACATACCAAATAACTTTCGAGTGCAAAGGGTTAATTTCTGTTATTTTTCCAATTTCTTTTTAGTGTTTTGGAAATCTGATTTTTCAAATATCGTTGTTCCTAATGTGAGATGTTATCAACATATCGGTTAGTACGAAGTAAACAATTACAAGTCCAAAACGTCAAATATTCCGCGGAGGCAAATTGTTATTTTTTTTACACATCTTTTATCATTAAGATAATAAATAATAATAATAAAACCCTTATCCGCACCCCAATGGTGCATAGGGCACTGTGTCTTATAAACGCAGTGTTATCATGATCGTTTTACACATGAAGGAAAGGTGATCAGCCCTCCGCTTCAGGTGTTCATGGTAATATTGAATAAATATTACAGTGAAAAAAAAATTACTTATATTTATTTTTACCCCCCTTGGGAATCGAACCCGGTATCTCCAGAACGGTAGCCGAGCGTGCTGACCATTACACTACGGAGGCGGATCATTAAAATATTGTGTTTAATTCCTTAAATGTAGCAGCAAAACAAGAAAACAGCCATTTTGGATTCACTATTGTTTACCTTGCACCTACATTATGATGGATAAGATCTTCAAATCATTTTGGTATGTTTAATAAATACTAACATATTTTGCCAAGGTTAGTGAGTGTGTTGTATTCATTTTTACGTTAGAAACCTTCACTTTGGACAACGATTTTAAAATTGAATATTTGTTTGTTTGCTGAAAAATAATAAAATGTGTAATTTTTGTAATATAAAAAAAAATGTGACTAGTTTAATATGATTTTATTTTTAATTTTAGCAAACCGATATAGTCATTTCATTATATTTAGAGAGTCAAAATTGTATTCGTAAGTTTTTATCTTAGGTACAATTTGATAAACTAACCAATTGCAAAATACAAGGGAATTTTTAATGAAAAATATGTTAAGTGTTCTCAGTAAATTGTATTTTTGTCATAATAAGATTAATAATGTTACCTTTATTTTTGTGGTTCGAAAAGAACATTTGGTACATAAGAAAAAATCCTCTTTTGCAAGAACATAACAATTCAGAATGTTAAAAAAGATTTTGTGAAAAGTGTTTTAAAAAAGTGCTGCTATGTAAAAAGCTACCATACGGGCCGCTTAGGCCTACAAAAAAAATCATTCATTCAAACCCTTATCCGCACTCCAATGGTGCATAGGGTGCTGCATCATATAAACACAGTGTTATCTTGATCGTTTACACATGAAGGAAAGGTGATCAGCCCTCCGCTTAATCAGTCCATGATCTACTCGTGATCATGTCTTAATCCAGTCGTGATCAGTTCATGGTAATATTGAATAAATATTATAGTGAAAAAATCACATATATTTATTTGACCCCTCCCCCCTGGGAATCGAACCCGGGACCTCCGGAACGGTAGCCAAGCATGCTGACTAAGTGGTGCATAGGGCACTACATAATATAGAAGCGTGTTGTTTTGACCGTTAAATACATAAAGGAAATGTGATCAGCCCTGCGCTTCAGTTACCAGTCCAGGGTAATATCAAATAAATATTAGAGTGAAAATTCACTTACGTGTATTTTGACCTCGAAACTGGTAGACTATGTAAAATCTCGGTGAGTGGTTTATATACAAACATTTTTATAAAAAAAATATTAAAATGACTGACCACAAAATATATCCCGAAAAATCACAAATTTTGAGTTGTGATTTTCTTGCAAAAGTGCGATGTGATTAATTTTAAATATATATATAGATACCTCTCCTTTTGTCTTATCCCATTTTTAAGTCTACATATCGACGGCCGCTACGTGAAGTACTCTATCTGCGAATTTGTTAGAGAGAGCTTAGAAGATTTTTTCAACATATTTTTTTTATTAATTGACGGTTTTATCTGAAATTCTAAACTAGTATTACACATTCAAAAACACAATAAAATAATGTGTTAAATCATTTTAAAACTTTATGCTTTGTCAAAATTAAGTAGTTAGCGTTTTAGGAGTTCAGTTGATTTTGAAAATTCGATGTAGATAGCGTCTTATACGTCTGAAAACTAGGCGTATATTTTTTCCGATTATTTATATTTGTAGATAACGGTCTGTTGATAACGTACACCAAAATCTCAAAATTGACAAAAATGCGGTTAGAGCACTTTACGTAGGGCACGTCGATATAACTCAAGATTCGAGATACGAACCATAATGGGCTGCCCTTTCACATATCGCTCACTCCTTTCAAGAACGTCGTAAATCAAAAATCGACAATTTTCAGTTTTGCATGTTTTCGGAATGCCCAGAAAATGTACTTTATCCCAGCAAAAGAGGCATATTTTCAAAATTAATATTTACCCGCTACAGGGCAGGAAATGTTGTTTTTGCATTTTGAAGAAAAGATATTGTTAAATCATTTTTTTAAAATTTACTTAACATTTTTCAAATGGAGAAAAAACCTTCAGGTTTTACTAAAAAGATCTGTTGCGCAGTAAAAAGTTCAATAAGTGGCTTGATATTTATTTTTAATACATTGTATTATGTTTTTAATCTTTAAAAACGTTCTCCTGAAAAATCTAGTTTTTTTATTTATGACGTTCTTGAAAGGAGTGAGCGATATGTTGTATCTGTGCTATTTTTTTTCATTACATAGTTGTATTTATCAATAATATGACACAATATTACTTTTTTTTAATTCTTTGTGTTTGAAGATACAAAATGAAGGCAGGAATGAATTAAATTCTTACATAAAGGGTACACTGTAAATCTTTTAATAAGCCATGATAATATCGTTTCTCGAAACCATTTTAATAATTAAGATATTTTGGATACCTGTATTTTTAAGTAATTTTATTTAGAATATAGAAAAATATTGTGGTCTGACAATTAAAATTTGTTATGAAGCACAAATCACATACACTTTTATCGAATTAATAATAAAAATGCCTTCTTTGGACGTAAGAGCCAATTATCTATCTAAAATGAAAAGTATCACTTATTCTTAATGATTTTAATATCCGCTTTTCGTAAAAACATATTTCGACAATGGGGTCTTTTCACTAACTGGAATGACACTAATAAAATAATCAATATTTAAACATATTTTTTATAATTTCAATAAGGTTGCTGTAAAAATATCTATTTTGAATGCCTTCAAAGTCATTACATTTGAAATGCATTTCTGCCATCTGCAATTCTCTGGAAAACGTCAAAAACAACTTCAAAGATTCTCTTTCCAACCTTTATTTGCACTTAGCGATGCATAGGGCACTACATAATATAGAAGCAGTGTTGTTTTGACCGTTAAATATGTATTGTATGTGTATGTGAACGAAATGTGATCAGCCATGAGCTTCAGTTACCACTCCAGGGTAATACATAAATATAACAGTGAAAAATCCTTTATATGTATTTTGACCTCCCCGGGAATCGAACCCAGGACTTCCAGCACGGTAGCCAAACATGCTGAACACTATGCTACGGAGGCAGACAAAGATTAATTATCAAGCTGCTTCTCCGCAGGGGTAGGCAGAGTGAATAGAATGCCACTCTGTATTAGCAAACATTTACCTCTCTTCTGACTTGACCACTTTGAAGTATTTGAAATACTTGATCATGCGAAGTTTTTTTCGGTCCTCCTCTGCTCCTATTTCCGATTACATTTGCATGATGAATTTGTTTTACTATTCTTTCCTCACTCATTTGTTTCAAGTGTCCAAACCATCTTAACACTCCTTTCTTAATTTCCTTTGGTTTTAATCAAAGGAGCTATCTGCTAAAATCTCACAGAGCATAAAATGTATTATAAAAGTGAAAAGACCCTATTTTAATTATCGATTTAATGAAAAATTACTGTATTTCTTCTAAAGACCAAGTTGATGTATAAAATAAAAATTTCCTAGTTTTCTATTGTATAGAATGTGTGTTTCTCATTATTAGTTTACTGAAATGTTGTCGACATTTTGTTTTGCAAATACTGTAAGTAACAATACGCTTGAATGTAACGCCAATGTAAATATGTATGTAAACTAATGTACCTTTATCATAGGATAAGCGATATATGAAAATCTATTGTGATATTTGAATGTTTTATTTTACGATTTGAAAATAAATGGCAATCAATTGATACGCTTGTTTCATTTCTATTCACCCCACTTGTTTGTCCCTGTCTATGTCAAATTTTGTCAGACTTATTTTTGATTTTATTTAGGTACTTACAGATCGCTTTTTAATTTATTACATCAAACTCACCATTTATAAATATTATCTACCATATATGGTAGAGGCATTCCACATGATACCAAAGTTTACTGAAATAACAATGAAGATATGATGGATAGATTTCCTTGTTTAAAAATATATGTATGATGAAAAAATTAATTATCTTATGTTTTATTAAAAATTAGTAAAATTCACCTAGCCTCTTTTGCATAACTCTGTGCATATTACTGAATAATAAGTACATGCAAATGGAGGAAATTCTAAATTGCCGTTAATTTATTGAATGCCATTTTTTTGCACCATGGAAATCATGTAAAAAGGGAGTATATAGCGTATATAGTACTGGAAACATTTAAATTCCTTGATATTTTAAGGACAAATTTGCTGATATTGTTGTTAAAATATCAAGGTATTTTAAATATGAGGACCGGACACATTTTAATTAATTAATATTTTAACAGTTGTTCAAATATTAATCAATTTAAATTCAAATTTAAATATGGATAAGACAATTTTTTCCTATTGGAAAAATTGATTTTATCAACTGCTAAAATATCAAGAAATTCAAACATGTTCGGATACCTTGTCTTAATGTCTTACCTTAGTGCTACATATATTTTGTTCCCCTCCATAGTGTAGTGGTTAGGACATTTGTCTACCATGCTGGAGGTCCCGGGTTCAATTCACAGGGGGTCCAAATAAACATTAGTATTGTTTTCACTCTAATATGTACATATTTAATTAATATCACCCTTGACTGGTACCTGAAGCGCAGAGCTGATCACCTTGCCTTCATTATATTTATTATAAATGAAGAATCAAATCAACACTGCATGCAGTGCCCTATGCACCATTGGGTGCAAATAAGGGTCACTTGACATATCGTAATCATACAGGAAAAACTGACCAAGTACATTTTTTACAAAAACGTGATCATTGACTACTTGATATCTTACTAGCTTAATATTGCCCTGAAAAAAATCCCAAAGGATTTTAAACTTGGAAGTATGTATAATATATTGACTTAAAAATGACTAACTGCATTGATGTTTATTTTCTTGCCAAGCAAAAGTGACTTAAATGGCCCTCCTGAACATTTTACGTTTTGTTAGTTGGTCACTTTCTCCTGTACGATTACAATATATTTACAGTAATGCAACTATGCGATATTGACAGTATTTATCATTATCAGCTAAGAGAATCTCTTAGGTAAGGAGTTTATTTACCGACCCATTTTATTAACTATCAATCAATTGTACTTAAGTTCATTTTAATAAACTTACTATATATTAAAATGAAATATAGTCAAGCGATAACAAACGGAAATAAATAAAACAATGAAAAATAGTGAATGTTTCTTTATTTTTTCAAACCACCTATAAACAGTTCTGATCTAAACAAGATTACAACATACTTAAATCTAGAAATGTATTGTTTATATTAATATTTATTATCAATAAGTTTATAAAAGAAATGTTTCCCATTGCGAGGACTTCAAAAAAGATGTGTTAAATCCCTATTTGGTAACGAGGAGCGAATAGGCTCCATTTTAGGAATCAATATGTTATATATATATATATAAACAACAAAACAAAGCTCAAAAATAAAACGATATATAAAATTCACATTTTATGCTATGCTCTATGCGTGGAAAATAATATGTAGCTCACTTTTTTTATCCCTATTTATTGTGAATATTTGTACACTGATTTTATCAAAACAATTCACATATTAAAACATGTGAGGTTGGTGGATTTAATAAAAAAAATCGTTGAAGCACGGTTTCCACATAATGTAATCAATGAATATACCCATATCCTCAAAAATGCTCTAGGAGAGCGATCAGTTCAAAAATGAAATGAAAATATCTTCAATTTGTTTGGTTATTTTGATATACTTTTCATGGGTTATAGAGAATAGATCCTTGAACTACGTTTTTAGAATAGTGACTCATTAGCTAAGGAAAGAGTCCAAACAAATGTTTGGACTCTACTCTTGCAAATGAAGTGTTGCAATCATTTTTAGAAACGTATTCCCAACCAGATTGATGTATATACATGGATTATATTATTGTATTTTATTGAAAGTTTTTCATTTGATGTTGAAAATTTCATCTGCATTTACCTTGCATTATTTAAATTCATTGTAATTTCCGTGTTTTCGTAGAGATTAGTTGGCCGTTTAACATACTAGCTAGATTGTGAAATAAAGACTGACAAATCCTGTCAATTATGCAGTAGTATAATAAATGGCAAACTTGCATTTGAAACAACGTAAAAGATAAAAGTAAATAATTGAAGTAACATGCATCTATGTAATGCAGAGGTCTATGCGTCATTGGACGCAGATAAAGAGAAAATAATTGACTTGAACACAGACATGGTATTATAATTAGAATAATCAATGCGGAAATTCAGTAAATATTATTATTATGGTTTAAACAATATTGACTGTTGAAGGATAAGCTTTATAGAAGAGGAGAAAAAACGTACTGCATAATCAAAGACCGGAGTGGCGAAGGAGATGTCATTTGTTGCTGCAGACCATCCACAAGATTGAGACAAAAGAAGCATTAAGAAGATTAGCACATAAATTGACTAATCGGCTATTTAAATACTTAATTAATACTGATATATGTGGAAACCAGGCTACAGAGATAAATCAATAAGAACTAAGATGTACCGTCAACAAATTCTTACAAATTAGCACCAAAAACAGATCTAAAATAGAGATTTCAAAATTCTTACTCCTGAAGATATGCATTCAATAATTTTCTTTACAATACAAGCAATCGATTTCTTAGTATTTACGCTAAGCGCGGCCCAGCAAATACATATTTCACTAGTTTTAAAGCAAAATTTAAAAATAAATTTGGAAATGTCTTTATTTCTAGTATCACTCGTTCAATTTCAGCGTGAAACGACATTATTGTCATTTTATGGGGTCTGTTTCAACGCACTTCAAAAAAATTAAAATATAAAAATAAAACACTTGTTTGAGACCATGCTTGAGTCAATTAATACCGACACGACTAGTTTTAAGAACTAGAGATATTCTCAACAAGTGCTAATACAAACTGAGTTTGTATTTTCACGTGTTGATGAGAACATCTGTAGTTCTCGAAACTAGTCGTGTTAGCATTCATAAATTCAAAAGTTGTCTTATACATATGTTTTATTTTCATATTTAAATCATCATATTCCAAAATCCAATGCCAAATCAATAAAAAATATTACCAAGAGAACATGTATAAAAGTATTAGCGCACACATAATGTTCATCAGACATTTTTTATTGACACGTTACGCTTTTTATAATTAAAAAAATGTATAGTTCTCTTGAGGAATTCAATATTGAACAGCTAATATATTATTTTATAACAGATATAAAAAGCTTCTAAGAAACGTATAACCAGTTAACAAAAGAGGTGCCTTTAGTACATTTTGGACAAAAACAGCGTTTATTGGCAACTATCACATGTATCAGCTACTAGCTTACAACAATGTTTATCAACTAAACCGCAGCAATCATTCAGCATAGCATCGTTGTTTTTAAAAGAAATAGTGAAATGCGTTACATAAGTAGAAACACACAAGTGAATGTGCTAGCTACTTTAAAGGCTCACAAGTTTGCATTTTAAAGTGGGCAAACAACATAAATCTAGCTGAGAAATAGGTGTTGCCAGTGTTTAAAATGGACATTTGAACTAACCAGAGTAGAATACATAGGTGTCTCAACTTGATATGAAGCTTCTATGGTTTTTTTTTTACAAAGAAAATGAAAGTCTGAGCATCCTAAAGGTGGGGACTGACCGGAGCATTTCGTTGTAACGTAACATTCGCGGCAAGCATCCGAACATCGGATGGAGTACTCGGAACAAGCTCGGCTCGCTGTACTGACCATACGAATGCTCACATCGTAACGTGTTACGTTACGACGAAATGTCCCCACCACAAAGGTTACTTACTATGTACCTGGCATTTGGCTGTCGTAAGCAATCACTTTGTACAAAGAAAAAAAATAGGTACCGGCAAAGAATGTTGTTAAATTACAATATTAATTGCCAATTTTACCACAAAGTGACCGCCGAATCAATGAATGAAAATATGATTGAATGCTCGCTGAATTTTTGCCACTTTCCTTAAAAATACGGTGGATATTCTTAGAACAATCTTAAAACTAATTATTATCATTTTTTATCATGAATTTTTATGTGCTTTGCACAAAATTATACTGTTGGAACAGTGCGTGGTAACCGTTTGTAACAACGGAAGTCCACATGAGCTGGGCATGTTCATAACATTAAAAAAAATAAAAGATAACAGGTATTATATATACAAGAGCGTGCAATCTTTTGCATATGTTGAACCTGGTAAATAATACAAAGACAGGAACAAATTGAAATATTAAAAATATACTAAATTATCATCCGTCGTGCAATACTGCAAATGGAAATTCTAAATTAACCTGAAAAATTCTAAGCAGAATACCATTATTTTAGAATACCATTATAAAAAGAATTGTCCGTACGGTGATATTGTAGGAAATTATCACATTTTTTTGTCACATTTGCGGTACTGCACACTAGATAATGATGTATTTTAAAACAAAGATACCCAATGAATTATCAGATAGAAAAAATACAGCTAGAAAAAATCATACAATAAAAAAATAATACAAGTTTTATTTGCAGTAATGCGAAATATTTTGGTATTAATAGTTGAACAGATCTTCAAAATAATTTTTAAAAAAAATACTGATTGTAGTAAAATAAATCACAGCATTATAGAGATAAGATTAAAAATACATATATTGTTATCACTGTTATTTTATGTAATATAAAAATGAATAATGCTTCACTTAAGTATGTTAAACAAAATGGACAGTTGTTCAAATGTGTTTTATGAAGTATTTTTTCTCATAATTATTGTAAGTCTTTTATTATGAAGTTTTCATTTTATTTTGAATTGGGTAACAATAATAATGTTGAAATTTGGATGCCGTGAACATTATTTCAACAACGAATTTAAAACAAAACTGTTGCCAACTTTACACCGACTAACTAGAACATCTGAGCCAAAATAACCAATTTCATTTCATAACATTACTCGGAAAACATACACTGTGTAAAATAGTACAAACTGTTTGTGATAATGTTGGAAAGAAATATAAATAGAGAGTAATAAATGGTGGCAAATCTAATATTGGTTTAAAATAAGTTATTAATGTAGTTATATTTCTATAATAATAAAAATAACTTTGAGTAATTTAAACGGAGTCATTTTCAAATACTGCCAAAAGAACCCTTTGAATAATCTGTTTTTCAATTAAGGTAAAGAAATTATTCAAAGATTTTGCAAACAAATGCATTCGCAGTTTTGTTCTAAAGATAATCTCACTCTTGCTGTTTTAAACTGTTAGTGGAAGAGCATTCCATGCCATCGGGCCCGCAACAGCAAAGGCTTGCTTGCTCATAGTTTTATTAAGGTGGTAAGATCTTTTACACAGCAGTTTTTGTAGCTGGTCAAAGTGTGAGAAGTGTATCAACTAATAAGTCTGGAATAAGCCATTTTAGATACTCCGAAGCCATATTGTCAGATAAAGTATATAATAATAATCCCTTACCGCACCCCAATGGTGCATAGGGCACTGCTTCATATAAACGCAGTGTTATCTCGATCGATTACACATGAAGGAAAGGTGATCAGCCCTCCACTTCAGGTACCAGTCCAGTGTAATATTGAATAAATATTAGAGTGAAAAAATCACTTATATTTATTAAACCCCCCTGGGAATCGAACCCGGGACCTCCAGAACGGTAGGCGAGCATGCTGACCATTACACTACGGAGGCGGACAAAGTATATAAGCAACCATTTCGGGAAAGAGTAACTAGTGCAGTTCATTTTCTATCAGAGAATACCAGTAACATGTATAAATCATGTCACTTTTTGGCAAAGAAAAACATTATAACGGCGTGTCTACCACCAAAATAAAAGTTCATAGCAAGGCTACTATAGAAAACATTAGTTGGTGCATTTTAGCAGAACAGAGACAGTATATAGTACAACAATAAAAAATGTTTAAACAAAATGATTAAAAAACATACTTATATAAAATGCAAAACTTACTCATAAAAGCAACAGAAGAATTGTGTAAAAATTACCATTTTACACTTCAAATACCAGATTTATGAACCATAAGACGTTGTGGATATTCACCAGAATGTGATATACATGTAGAAAACAATTGGTACATATCGCAGGGTAATTACTGCAACAAGGCAACTCGTAAATAAGCTTTGTTGGAAAATTTAAATAAATGAACATCGTAAGAATCTTGATGATTTCGATGCATCATGATATGTGTTATATTTGTTGCAAATACACAATGGAAAATTAGGTTATATTTACAGTGGTTATCTATCTCGAAAACATGAATTTCGAAGTTAAATATTTGTAGTATTTACCCTACAATATGATTAAGTAAAAATACATCAATGTGTTGAAGGATAAAGTAATGGTTCTTAGAAAAGATTGCACACCCCGCGTATAGTAAAATATAAAAATATCTCCATAAAAACATCACATTTAATCCTTCATGTACGGATACGCATAATCGGTGAGAGGAACAAAGGTTTCCTTGATCGCCTGAGGAGAGGTCCAACGGAGGATGTACTGAGGGCTGCCGGCTTTGTCGTTAGTTCCCGACATGCGTCCGCCCCCAAATGGCTGCTGTCCGACCACAGATCCTGTGGATTTGTCGTTGATGTAGAAGTTTCCGGCGGTCATTTTGAGTTCTTCTAAAGCGTGGCGCATGAACTTCTCATCTTGGGCGAACACGGCTCCGGTCAAAGCGAACTGAGTGGTGGAACCCACGTACTGCAAGGCCTCTTCGACATCTTTATCTTTGTATACATACACGGACAAGATGGGACCGAATATCTCTTCCGTCATGATTTTATCTTTAGGGTCCTTACAAACTACTATTGTCGGTTCGACAAAATACCCCTTACTGTCGTCGTATTTTCCCCCGCCGATGATTTCGATATTAGGAGACTTCGCGGCGTAGTCGATGTAAGATTTGATCCGCGCGAAAGCCTTGTCGTCTATAACTGCGGATGTGAAGCTGCTGAAGTCTTGGACGTCTCCGACTTTGAGTTTGCCGCGGATGTCTAGCAGTCCCGTTTTGATGTCGTTCCACAGGGATTCGGGAACGTACATGCGAGAGCAGGCGGAGCATTTCTGGCCGCAGAATTCGAACGAAGAGCGGATGGTGCCGTTGACGACGGACGTCACATCGGCCGAAGGATGGACGAAGTGATAGTTTTTCCCGCCGCATTCTCCGATCAGACGAGGGAAGTTGATGTATTTGTTGATGTTTTTACCTACCGCGGTCCACAGCCAGTTGAACGTCGGAACAGATCCGGTGAAGTTGATTCCGGCGAGGTGAGGGGAGGCCGTGATGGCGTTGCCGAATACCGGTCCATCGGCAGGTACGAAGTTAACGACGCCCGGAGGAACGCCAGCTTCGAGCATGATCTTGAAGATGACCCAATTTGACAGAAGGGCCGTATCAGAGGGCTTCCACAAGATGGAGTTTCCCATCATGGCGGGGGTGTAAGCCAAGTTGCCTCCGATAGCCGTGAAATTGAAGGGGCTGATGGCTGCGATGAAGCCGTCGATACCTCGATTCCTGATAGAATTCTTCGTTATTTTCGTGTTTTCAGAAATGGGTTGGTACTTGACGTTCTCCTTCAGGTAGTAAGCGTTCAGCCTTATGAAGTCGATGAGCTCCGCGGCGGCGTCGATCTCGGCCTGGATGACGGTCTTGGCTTGTCCCAGCATGGTGGCCGCGTTGAGGGTCTGCCTGTACGGCCCGGCCATCAGATCAGCTGCCTTCTCCCAGATCTTCAGCCGATCCGCCAGGCTGGTCTTGTCCCACTTTTTCTGCGTCTCGACGGCAGTATCTATAGCCTTGTTGATCGTCTTTGAATCCGCATAATAAAACTGAGCAATTTTCTTTTTATGGTCGTGAGGCATGACTTGGTATTTGATTTCTGACGTGCGTATTTCCTTTTCTCCGATTACGATCGGGACGTCCTCGACCTTGGAGCTCGCCTCCTTCAGGGCTGCCTCGAGCTTGGAGCGCTCCTGGGAGCCCTTGCGGTACTCCAACACCGGCTCGTTTGCGACGGTGAACTCGGGAAGGTTGAGGTCTGGAACCATGGACCCGAGCCCCCGCTCCGCCGCTTCTAGCAGCTGGGCCCCGCCGGCGCGGAGCCCGCTAGGAAGCCCCTTCTTGCACAGAGAGAACATCGCGGCCTTAACTTTCCACAAATCTGTTATATATAAGGTTCGAGACTGCGCGGTGGGTAGCTACCTATACCGGCGATATTAGGTAAGTGCGCGAACGTTACGTAAATATTATTTTTTATTACTTCCTTCGACAATATTATCACCGGGATCGGCGGCGTGCCAAATAGCGCATCCGAGTCGGCTTATGACGTGCTGAAATAAAATCGACCGAGTGCGTTTCCAAATGTCAAACTAATCAACCGCGGACGTACCACTCGCGAATACCTTTCGCCTCGCGTATAGAAGCCGACGTATCGTTGCGGTTTAGCAAAGAACCGGGCGTCTCTCGTTGATGGAACGGAAAGCAAAAAGACCTGCGAATGATTATAACGAGATATCTGACCCAGTTTCGACCGCACCTCCCATGACAGACAGCGAAAAATAAGTCCAAAATGTACAACAATTCGACCACTCGAGAACAGCTGACATGCGCAGTGTGCGCAAATTTTGCTCTCCGCTCGTGTCAGGTGTATTGCGCCGTCTCCCTTTTTTAACCCGCGAAAAGTCACAACTGTAATTTTAAAACCATTATGGAGGGCGACACTCTGTCTAATAAACTGTGATAAAATGTTGCAATTTATTGTTTTTGTTAATTTGATCCATGTGACATTATTGGATAGTTATTTTAGGGCAGGATAGACATAGCCTTCAGACAAAGACTAATTAATAAACTGTGATGAAAATGTTGCATTTTTTTGTTAATTTGGTCTTTGTGACAATTTTGGAATTATTATTCAATTAGCATGTCAGAAAAATTCAATACTAATATAGGCGACTATTAAAACACTAGTTATTCTGTAAAAATAAACTAAGAAATGAGAAAATGTTGCAATTGTTTTTGTTACTTTGCTCCTTGTGCCATTCTTAGTTAGTATAGGTATATTAATTGAAGAATATGTTAATTGAAGAATAACTACTATAGGTAGTTATTCTTCAATTAACATAAATTAAAATCAGAACATTCAATACGACTATTAAAACACTAGTTTTACTATAGAAATGAACTTAAAAATGAGAAATTTTGGGGTTTTGGGCCGCTCAAAAAAAATAATCAGACAGGTATGTAAACTCATAATATTCCCACGCCGGTCAAGTTCAAGGAATTTCACGGTTCATCTTTAATCAGTATATATCTGACGTCACTGATAACGCCGACTTACAACGTTCCTAGTATTGTATTATGTCAATATTATGAAAAATAAATTAAAACCGTAGACGCGCTTATCTTACGTTTCAAATTTAACGGGCAGATAAAATACAAAATGTCAATAATATTTACCTACGTAATAACGTAATACCTACATAAATAAAAATGTAAAGGTTCGTTAGTCATAATTCACAGATTGCTTTGAATTTTTGACACAATGCTGCATTCGAATACGCTCTCTTTTACATACCTGCGACTGGTGTTTTTTACTTGTGATAAGTAAAAAAAAAATAACAAAAAAGATTTTTTACGACAATGGCAGCGCCATCTGTTGCGTGTAACAGCAACACACACAACACTAAACATTATTTATGGTGGACAGCGTGTTTCTTGACAGCTGCTAAAATATTGTATACCCATCAGCATTGTGAAATTAGAAAAGTATTATTATCATAAAGATATTAGAAAACTGTGCTTTATCTTTTCTTTCTTTTCCATCCGACCAGGCTGAGCCACAGCAACCCGTGGCTGGGGTATTATTTTTAATAAAATAATAAATAATTTTTTTACTAAGCCTTTAATCAAACTACTTGGCTCATGTATAAATGAAGTTATTTAAAAAGAAATACTATGTTTTTGCCATAACATATATTGTGTATTTAATGTATTAACTTCTAACTTGTTATATAAGCTTTGTAAATAAATAAATCAAAATGAAACATGGAGAAAAGGTTCAACAGAAAAATAAATAAATAATACAACATGAGTCACCATAACATTTAATTAATAATTAGCAAAATGAAGAAGCACAATAATCAAGTCAACATAATTTTTTTATATGAACAAAAAAAACACAGATGATTTTCTACAACTACTGATCTGAATATTAACTAGCAAGTATATATAGCTAGAAAAAGTATAAAGTGACACAAGACATTAATAGATTTTGATTAATAAAAACATGTATAAAAAAAATTACATGCTGTTTTAACAGTGCATGTAAGGATAGGTATAGTCGCACAGGCTGGAGAAGGTCTGCTTTATCGACTGGGGATTAGCAAACCGAAGCAAGTAATGAGGACCTCCAGATTTATCGTTGGTTCCTGAACTCCGAGATCCCCCAAACGGTTGCTGTCCCACCACAGCTCCTGTGGATTTGTCGTTGACATAAAAATTCCCGGTTACCATTTTGAACATGCTTACAGCTTGATTGATGAACGCCGGGTCTTGGGCAAAAACAGCGCCTGTCAAGGCGTATGGAGCTTCCCTGGCTATGATCTCCATTACATTATCGATCTCGCATTCGTTGTATACGTATATTGTCAGTACCGGCCCGAAGATCTCTTCTTTCATCACCCTGTTGTTATGGTCATGGCAAAGTATGACCGTCGGCTCTACGTAGTAACCGATTGCACAATCGTAACAACCTCCTGTCAGTATTTCCAACTCGTTGCAACTCTTTGCGTACTCTATGTACGAAACGATCCTTTCAAACGCAGTTTTATCGATCACGGCGGATGTGAACGCGTTGAACTGCGTCGGGTGGCAAATTGTTATAGAGTCGATTGCGGAAATTAATTGGCATTTGACAGCTTCGTACAAGCAGTAGGGTAAATATAAGATAGAGCACGCGGAGCATTTTTGTCCAGAGTATTCAAAAGCAGAACGGATTGTGTTGTTTATTACCGAATTGCAGTCTGCTGACGGATGAACAAAGTGGAAGTTCTTCCCTCCCAGCTCGCCAATCATCCTCGGATAGTTCCTAAACTTTTCGATATTGGACGATACTTGGGTTAGCAACGTGTTGTACGTTTTAGTGGACCCGGTAAAGTTAATGCCGGCAAGATCCGGTGATTGGGTGATTATATTCCCGAATTCCGGTCCGTCAGCGGGGACGAAGTTCAGCACTCCGGGCGGGAGACCGGCTTCGCGAAATATGTCAAATAAGATCCAACTGGAAAGCATTGCGGTGTTGCAAGGTTTCCACATGACCGCGTTTCCCATCAGGATCGGCGCTGTCGCCAGGTTTGCTCCGATCGCGGTGAAGTTGAAAGGCGAAATGGCCGCCCAGAAACCCTCGCAGCCACGGAATCTGTAATAGTTCTTTGTGCAGTGCGGGTCGGGAGAGATGGGCTGGTACTTGAGCAGGTCCACCAAGAAGGCGCAGTTTAGTCTGAGAAAGTCGACCAATTCACAAGCCGCGTCTATCTCGGCTTGTATGACGGTTTTCCCTTGTCCTAGTATTGTTGCTGCGTTGAGTTTCTGTCGATAAGGGCCAGCGGCTAAACAAGCCGCCTGTTCGAATATCTTGATTCTATCCTCCCATCTTGTTCTGTCCCAGACTCGCTGCATGTGGGCGGAATTACGAATCGCCCTCTTGATCGTCTCTTGGTCTGCGTGATAGTATCTCGCAACCTTGGTCTGGTGATCATACGGAGCGTACTGATACTGCGCGCAGTCCATTTTGATTTCTTCATCGCCTATTACGATGGGAATATCGGTAATTGGACATGATAATCTGCTGAGGGCATATTCGAGTTCGCACCTTTCCTTAGAGCAGCTCATGTAATCGAGGATCGGTTCATTACGGAGCTCTATCTTCGGCAAATTAGGTTTAGGAATGATATCGCAACCCTCTGTCTTCGCCGGATCTGAGTAAAATCTTTTGAATGTATTTTTATAATGTTTTGTTTTATAAATATTCCGCCCAACTTTTAAATGTGACTTTATTATCGATTCAATTCTATGCATGGTCGAGAATAGTTAGTTTTTTTAAGATAATTATTTATTTAATTGTTAATTTACACTGATTCTATAACTAAAACATCTTCTAAAACAGTTATATTGTCAAACAGCAAAAAGCAAATTATGTCAAACCATAAAATTTTTAAAATGACATTAATCAAATATGGAATTCAAATCAATCTAAGTTCTTCGCTGAGGAGATCATTTAATTTTAAATGGTACCTAATTACACATATTTTAATATGACTCATTTTTACCTGGTAGATATCACTATTTATTGAAATTTGTTCTGATATGTATTTTGATGCATTCATCTCATTATAAAATGCTATATGATGAAGGCAAAATGATGTTTAAAGTTAAATAAAAAAGGATACATATTTCCACAAAGTTATTGTCAAATCAATGAATGAAATAGATATTAAAATAAAAACACTAGTTATTATTATTAAAGAAAAATATGTGTGAGACTCTCTCGGGTTACAAGTAAAACTTTTTAGATTCTAGAAACAGTTGAATGTATTCATTACTCTCTTTGCATTTATTGACCAATTTATTATTTCAGGAGAAGAAAATGGTTAAGTAGTATTTAATTGAAGAATATCTTCCTTAATAAAATAAAATCTTTGTTTTGTTAATTAATTTCCATTAATTCATACTCTAAGAAAGAAATTATGGGTTAATAGCAGCTGAATTATGATACAGATTATTTAAACTACATATTTTCTTTGTGAGGAATGAAGAGATAAGGCGTAGGACGCGGCAAATCTTGGTCACAGCTGTCATCAAGAAAAGCCGATTCAGTTGGCTTGGCCATGTACTCCGCATGCCTCCTGAGAGCCGCCATCAAGCTTGCCTCTTTTACAAGGCATCAGGTTCGCGCCGGCCAGGACGACCACTGCTGACAATTCGTCGGCAGTTCTCGTCAGAGCTTCGGGACGTGGATCTGACTTGGGAGGATGCAAGGGAGCTAGCAGCCGACAGAAAGAAAGAGAAATAGAAAGGTTTTAAATGTAAATTCACAGTAAAATCGCGATACAATTTTATATTGTTTCACATTTTCAATAAATTTCGCAACTCAGTAAAAAAATAAATTGCTTTGCAAGAGCAGATCTGTCAGGAAGCCTAGATGCTTCTGTATCAGATCTGGGCATGCTGTGGGACAGCTTTCAATGATCTTGTCTTTTAGTAGTTGTTTACTGCTATTGGCTCTCTTCAAAACCTCCGAGTTGCTGATTAAATGGACAGCCATGGTATGCGAAGCATTCTCGTGTACAATCACATTTCGAATGCTTCCAACCTGTTCATATTACGAACTTTCAGAGAACTTTAAGTCTCCGAGCCATACAGTACAGACCAGATAAAGTACTTAAGCATTCATTGCCTTAGTTTCAAAAAGTTTTAGTGGTTAGCATGTGCTGGAAGTTCCAGATTAGATTAAATTAAGTTGGGTCATTGAAAGCTGTCCCGCCGGATGCCCAGATCTGATACAGAAGCATCTAGGCTTCCTGACAGATCTGCTCCTGCAAAGCAATTTTTTATTAAATTGCGAAATTCATTGAAAACGTGAAACTAGATAAAATTGTGTCCCAATTTTACTGTGAATTAACATTTTAAAGCTTTCAATATACCTGTCACTGCCAATCTACATAAATACAAGTTTGAAAATCCGTCACCAAATTTTCTAGAAGTACCCCAGTGTAGGCAGTGAAAGGTTTTAGTATTTAGTTCAATTAGTCAGCTAGATCCGATTCCGACCCGACGTTGGCCGGTACACAGACGCCCACAACCCCGACCAGCACAGCAGACAGACACGGAAAGTTGGGTCAAAATAAATATGTATTAGACATTTTTTACTGGTAATATTTATTGGTAATCTTTGTATTTAATTTATTTTCCATTTAACCAGACTGGGCCACAGTAACGCGTGATCGGGTAGGTACACCTAGTTTACAATAAAAGACATGTTCTCATTTTTAATTAATTTATTAATTATATCACGTTATAAATAGTTCATCACTTATAGAAGTATGGGGAGGCAGACAATATCAAAAGTTTTACAGAGTAAAACTACTTAACCTTACATTCGCCTTCCGGCCAATGGCATGTCACTGGACCCCTTACATTATAATACAAGCGATTACGGCAAACTCAACTTATCATCTCCAATGGATACACAATACTTTATTACAATGTCAGTAAGTATAATGAATCTTAAAAATAGTATTTACAAAGATATAAAATATTGCTATCGATTATCAGCGGTTTACATTCGAAAGAGATTTTCATAACATTATTACGTACGAGTCATTTAACCTTTCCGGGAGTACAATAATTGATGTCCAACTTTCTCTGGGGAGTGGGTTTTTTTACATTAACATTTTCTTTTCTTGAAATCTATGTATTATATGGTATCATACATGATACCATATAATATCATTTTGTCTGCCTCCATAGTGCATTACACCAGTCAGCACGCTCGGCTACCGTTCTGGAGGTCCCGGGTTCGATTCCCAGGGGGGTCGAATAAATATAAGTGATTTTTTCACTGTTATATTTATTGAATATTACCCTGGACTGGTACCTGAAGCGGAGGGCTGATCACCTTTCCTTCGTGTGTAAACGATCAAGATAACACTGTGTTCACATGAAGCAGTGCCCTATGCACCATTGGGGTGCGGATAAGGGTTTTATTATTTTATTTATCATACATGATAAAAATAGTGAAGGACATTGGTAACATAAACCAAGCTAAGACATAAAATGCCGAAGGTCTGCTGATGACAGTCAACAGTCCGCCTTCTCCTGAGGAGTCTTACGTGGTTTCCTCCCAGCAATGAGCAAATGCTGAAAAGTTCCTGATTGTCCCACACTAGATTATCCCTCCTGTTCCCAACACAGAATTAAATATATAAACAAAATTAAATCTGTGTAGAAGAAACAAAAATCCACTTAATGATATATAAACCTTGTATATAATAAGCAAGGTAAATAATAAATGCAATTCCCATTTAAAAAAAAATGTATTATGAAGATAGAAATTATGTAAAAATAGAAATCACCATCTCTCGGTTTTATTTTATGACAAAATTACATACAAGATGTCATTGCTATACACGTTACATCTTACTAACTGACAGACGGACTACGACGTTCATTAACGTCGATACTCCTTTGAGTAAAATTCGCACCGACGTTCATTAACGTCCATACTCCCGGAAAGGTTAAAATTCATGATTTGAAATACGTGATCATAACGCTAACTGAAATGGCATATAGTTGAGAGAAAAGCGGTTGTTTTTAATGCAAATTTGGTCCGGAGATCATTGGCGAATGTCATTAATGCGTGGAACCAATAACTGAGCGAGTGATGCTTATTTTTCTGCAATTTAAACCATTATTTAAATTTATAAAACACACTCGTAACTTATAAAATAACATAACAAGTCTAATCTACAATGTCAGTTGAAGAAAATAATATACAAAAGGCTGTAACTTAAAAAATAACTTTGTTATACAATCACTACATATCTTGTTATCCTTTTTTTTATACTCACAATACATATTTTGTGGGTTTGCTCCGCTTAGAGATATATATTTATATATATATATATATATATATATATATATATATATATATATATATATATATATATATATATATATATATATATATATATATATATGTATGTATATATATATATATATATATATATATATATATATATATATATATATATATATATATATATATATATATATATACATATAATTTTTTATTGATATCTCAACATATTAAAGTCAATCATGTGTCAAATATATAATGGAATCATTTAAACCACTCAATGGTAAGCCCTGTAAATGCCCAGACTTCCATATTCTTCTATATGTATACACACTAAGGACGGGAAAGGTATTTCTACCCGTAGATAAATATTATGTACCAATCTCTTTGTTAAGGTCTAAACTATATGTGCACAGTTATCAAATCGCGTCGCCAGCGGTCCGCAGGCGTATAAAACACCCGTCCATGAAGCGTGTTAACAAATCAATAAAAAAATCTTGATATTACAAGTTAATTTAAAAGTCATAATAAGATATATAGTAATTTTATAGCCATCATATGAAAAATCACATAATTAGTGCTTTAAATATTAATTTTACAAAAATCAGTTTTTATAAATGCAAATTCCAGTGTACTTAATCAAAGATACGACGGAGATGGAAATTGAAGTAAACAACCAGATATATATATATATATATATATATATATATATATATATATATATATATATATATATATATATATATATATATATTTTTTTTTTTTAAATATGTTAAATTACCATATTTTATGCTAGAGAATGATTTTTAAAAACATGTATTATTATGTATGGCAAAACGTATTTCACATAAAGAACTTATTTGGAACAAATCAAGTATGTTATGCAAGGTATTACTATATATATAAACTGCAATATGTTTGCAGACACTTAAAATTTTTGAGGGAGCATAATGAAACCTTTGAATACAAAAATTAACCCTTTGAACCCTGAAGCGCTCATTGTACAAGTACCCTAACACTGAGCTCGTGAGAATTTTTGTCCAAAAAATTATATTTGACTAAAAATGACATTTTGATCCAAAATTAATGTTCGGACAGAAAACTTATTTTCGATTTGATGACGATGACGTCGTAATGAGTCGAAAATATCGTATGGGTTTCTTCTTCGCAGACCGGTATTCCAGGCCGTAGGGTAATGAGGATAGATGTTGAGGCTATTCCGGCCTTTAGGGTATATGTGTTACTAAATAAGGCCGGTTTACTGGCCTCTAGGGTTCAAAGGGTTAAACACTTGTGCAAGACCACTTTTGAGTTTATTAATGGAAACACGACTAGTTTCGAGAACTATAGATGTTCCCATCAACAGATGAAAATACAAAAAACCTTTTTTACGTACCGCCAAATCTAATTTCGCTAATAAAAATCAAATAATTGCCTGCGTTATTATGAAATCTGGCAGGAAAATACCCTGGCACACTTGTGTTAAATATGGTTAAGTTTTTCAAAGCTCTACCGTTTGAAATGGATGTTTTTTTTTAGTTTTAAGGTAACTTGTTACAGATTCTGTTAATGTTACAAAAGTGATCAAAGGCTGAATATTGATAATGTATTTTATATGTTTCCTATTCTAATCGTTTGACTAATGAAAAGGCAATACATTTTGGTTCTCATTGATAAAATGCTTTTAAATGCTAACAAATTATGATACGTTATCACGAGGCAGTTACGTATTACAATTTACACGCTAATTATAATGTGAAATAAATCTAAAACACTATGTTTGCATTGGAATTGTGCCCAAAAAGAAATAGGAATGAAATTTACATCCAATGGATGCGAAAAATACGCTTGGAGCACTGTACACGCGAAAGAAGTGAGGCTTCTTAAAGAAATAAGGAGATTTATAAAGAATAAAAGAGACAAAGAGAGAGAGAGAGAGAGAGAGAGAGAGAGAGAGAGAGAGAGAGAGAGAGAGAGAGAGAGAGAGAGAGAGAGCAACTAAAAAAAATACAACCATTTAAAATATTCTATTTATTTGATATTTACACTGTCATTGATTAGTGCTTCGATTGGTAATACTGATATCAAGGCTGAGATCACAAACGTACAGATTCAGAACGCAAACGGCTGCGCAAAAAGCCAGACGCACATTATTTTTGAATAATTTTTGTTGGAATTTGATTGTTTTAAAGAATATATATTGAATTATTTATATACATATATAATTTTTTTAACTCAAATACTCAAATTTTCTTTTAAAATTTTCTTTTCAAAACCATTATTTATTTAGAAGAAAAACTAATTTTTTCAATACAAAAACAGTGTTTTAAGAAAAAAAAAAACTATTCAGTTAAATGTTACCTGGGTTTAAAGAAAATTAAGTTGCGGGCTATCGAATATCCCGCCTTAATGGTTTGTGATAGTTAAAATGTGTCTGTGATTCAATATTTTCGAGATACAAATAATAAAAAATTGCATTCATTGTAGTCCCCGACTTTTGTTGCTGATTTGTTGGGTTTGTTAAATAACAACGATAAATATTACATACACAACGCGTGGTACCTCAGCTGTTCATAAATAGCGTCTGATCGAAAATCTTCAGTAAGCTATCTAATTCTATCGCCTTGTATCGTTGTATCAACGTCGCTCTCTTTCTCCTTCTCTCTACGTTATATCTATCTTCTCTCTCATGTAACCAAATGTGCCTAATAAACATGACGGGTTAGAAGAAGAAGAATTTGCATTTCTTAGTGGGCACAATTACAAACATGACTTTACTAAAATATAACTGCTATTTATGATAATGATATGTACTAAAATAATAAAATAAAAATAAAAAACTAAATATTGCAAATCATCTATAAAAAATGGCAGTAAACGTAAGTGAAAAAGACAACAATTTGAATGGAAGCGATGAGTAACAGTAAACAAAGTATGTTATTAATAGACTACTAAATAATACGGGGAAATATTAGTTATAATATTTAAGACTATTGAATGCCAATCAACACATTGGTTACGGCGAAGTTTGTTAAAGAAATGTAATTTGACACGGGCGATAGTAGAACAATGACTTTTAGCCATATTTTGAAACTAGAAGAGAATCAATAATATTTTAGATTATATATATATATATATATATATATATATATATATATATATATATATATATATATATAAAACCCTTATCCGCACCCCAATGGTGCATAGGGCACTGCTTCATATAAACGCAGTGTTATCTTGATCGTTTACATATGAAGGAAAGGTGATCAGCCCCCCGCTTCATGTACCAGTCCAGGGTATTATTAAATAAATATTAGAGTGAAAAAATCACTTATATTTATTTGACCCCCCCTGGGAATCGAACCCGGGACCTCCAGAACGGTAGCCGAGCGTGCTGACCATTACACTACGGAGGCGGACAAAGGACTTTTTTTTTAATAATACAAAAATATTTCATACTATTTCTGTGAGCCTAAGCGGCTCATTATTAGAAAAAGGTATCAAGTTGTGGTAGAGTGGGTTCGAACCGAGAAACTCTGACTTAAGAGTCCGCGACACTAACCACGGGACCACAACCCTACACATCGACATTTATAGTAGCACCTATCTGCTACACAGCAAAGCAAACAAGATGAGAAAGACGTTCAACTTGACCGTGAGTGAGTTTCTGCGGACAAAACTGTATCAGGGGAGTTTTCATTTGTTTTTGTAATTTTATATCATAGTCGATACTACAAGCAACATAACACACCCAATTACGATCTGTACAATGTTTTAAAGCACCTCTTGCGCTCTACTAAAAGCAAGCAAATAGAACGCTTATAAGCGTCTCCCGCTCTCTACTAACAGTATGTAAAATACGCTTTAAAGCGTTTTACGCAAACAATGTGTTAAAATGTGTTTTTTTCAAATATGAAGTTGAAGGTGACAAGCTCATAAGGTTTCTGTGACGCACAAATGTGTGGACGCCGTAAACAATGTGTTGACAAGTTACAAAGGCACACGATGTAAACGACATGTACTAAAAATTATAATTACAAGCCTAAAAACAATTTTACTAACGTAATATTTACATGATCGGATACTAACTGCGAGGATAAGGTTCCTATTTCCCCAAATAAATAATGCATTAATATGCGCTGAGCAAAACTTAAAAATTACAACATTAAAGCCATCATATACACTAAGTTAAAGACATATGTTTAAAAAAAATGGAATACATTTAGGGATGTCATTAATATTATGTAATAGCTACGTAAATGACTTGTATTTATTATAGCTTAAACTAAAATAAAACTAAAAAAAAGATTGACATATAACGGATTGAGAGCAAAAACGCATAGATTGGAAAATCAATTAATTTATATTACCGAATTAATCTAGATAGAAGCTAAGCCTTCTAAGAAATGTGTAATATTTGACTGTTCCGATAATAAAAAAAATAGGTAGCCTTGCATACGTTGGCCATTTTGAAGTTTTTAATGAACGGCTCAGTTATATTGTAGAGTGTTACGCAATCCATGGACCGATATGGTCAGCAGCGTGAATGTGCTCCAAAGAGCAAGAGTAGAAAGACAGTTGCTGACTGATATCGAAGTCTAGAAGGTGTTCTATCTGGGACATGTTTTAAGAGGAAAGAAGTACAAGCTAATGCGCCGTATGAGACCTTTAAAAAAATACAAATCATGTGATTTTTTGTAGCATAAATAAAATGTTTCATATATCGCTCACTCATTTCAACGTCATAATTCAAAAATCATCAATTTTCAGTTGTGTATGTTTTCGGAATGCCCAGAAAATGTACTACATCCCAGCAAAAGCGGCATATTTTTAACTAAATATTTACCTGCTACAGGGCAGAAAGTGTTGTTTTAGCATTTTGAAGAAAAGGTATTGTTTAAATATTTTTTTAAATAAACTAAATATTTTTTAAAACATTCAGGTTTTACCTAAAAAGATCTGTTGCAGAATAAAAAGTTCAATAAGTGGCTTGATATTTAGTTTTAATACATTTCATAATATTTAACTTGAAAGGAGTGAGCGATATGTAAAAATAATACTATACATAAAAGGCTGTATGAAGAGGGATACTACATTTTCATATTTTTAATTAGATATTTGTACCTTATTAGTTAAATTTTACCGCAAAGCATTTACAAATTTCAGTATAAAATTTTATTCCGTAATAAATACAAATTCCTCATACATAATTTTCGCTTTGCACTAGTGCATATATAAACCTTAGAAAAAACAGTCCAATTTATTACTAAGTCACAATTCCTTTGTGATTATGTCGTAACATGATTTTCTGCAACAACGACCTAATTGACAGAATGATATTGAATTGGAATGAGCAATAAAAAATCGAATCTAATAACGACTTCCTTAAAACAAGTTGTTGTTTAATTTGGTGTTCGGATTCGATTGTTAAAACCTAATCACGCCAATCCGTACACAAATTCGGTTGCGTATTGCGTATTTCTAGCTTCTCAAGTATTTGACAATTTGACATCAACTTAACACATTGCTTTCAGACGGTTATTTCATCAACCCCGACCCTAATTAGGGTCGTATACTAATCAAAAGTATCAAAATAAAGTAATAAGAGTAATCAAAAGTAATCAAAAGTAACTGCAAACCCAATTCCCATCTCTACAATGTTTTTTGCCGTCTACTAAAAGTAATAGATTTATCCACTGACTCTTCGTGATGGAATTGCATTTTAATATATTATTAGATTAAAACCAATATTTTTAGCTTTTCCACTTTATTTTTATTTGACCAGCGACCGGGTTTCGTCGTTACCGACATCATCAGACTGGTGGGAGGCTATACAAATTGTTATGTTATATATAAAACAAGGCATGGTTATCAACTCCTGCCTTGTTTTATATATAACATAACAATTTGTATAGCCTCCCACCAGTCTGATGATGTCGATAACGACAAAACCCGGTCGCTGGTCAAATATAAATAAAGTGGAAAAGCTAAAAATATTGGTTTTAATCTAATAATATACTAAAAGTAAGGATATAGAACGCTTATAAGCGTCTCCCGCTCTATACCAACAGTACGTAAAAGATACTTTTAACCATTTACGGTCTCCAAAAAATATTTTAAAAACGCAAGAGACTGTTACACACTCTAATGGGAAAAAAATCATTTGCCTCTTCTGCACATACTGTCGTAATAGATCCGAGTGAAAAAAATGTAAGCTAGTATTTAAACTGTATAATACAAATAATGAAAAAAATGTCATACAGGAAAAATCGATGTATAATGAGATTCGATATTGGACCAGTAAGGGTTATGCATTTTCCGCAAACAATGTGTTAAGCTGGAAAAAATATAATCCGGGAAAAAGTAACATATTATCTTAATGAGGTAAAAGGAATGATTATTCATTAGTCACGGATCTACATTGAATTACTTATCACTTTAGAAAAATTGGAAATTATGTGTAATTTTAAATGCAAAAGTGACACTATTACAATTAAAGCTTCCGACAAGAGAGCATTGGTTTCATAATGGTTGCTTTGTATTGTGTACCAACCTCAATCGCCTTTCCTGAAAAAGTGCATTAATCAAAGAAAACACTTTGTTTTTTACCACTTGAGTTTTATTATAGACTACATGTTTCAGAAGTTAAACTTCCATCATTCAGGTCTGTATAATAACATAAACAATCAATCATAGGTCTGTATAAACGAAGTGTTTTCTTTAATTATTGTAACATGTCTTACCACAAAGTTAATGCCGAAACAATAAATGAAAAAGTTCATATTTTGAATTATGTCATTACTGCGGAAAAAGCGATATCACATTAATAGATTTATATTATCTACAGACACTTCGTGATGGAATTGCATTTTTAATATATTATAAGATTAAAACCAATATTTTTAGCTTTTCCACTTTTTTTATTTGACCAGCGACCGGGTTTCGTCGTTACCGACATCTTCAGACTGGTCTGATGATGACGGTAACGACGAAACCCGGTCGCTGGTCAAATAAAAAAAGTGGAAAAGCTAAAAATATTGGTTTTAATCTAATAATATATGATATCACATTACTTTAAATTAGGTAAGGTGACAGCTCAAATTCACATAAAAAATTACAGATTACGAAAATCTCCGATAGCATCAGGCTAGTTTCCTATTTGATATAATAGAAAACAATCTATTTCGCTTAATTTTCTGAATTAAGTATTGCATTTTATTGAATCCAAGACTTTTAGATCCAATTTCAACTGTATATCATAAAATCATTGATAAAAATTCAGTAATTCGAAGTATTAGTAATAAGAAGTAATGTCATAAGATATGTAGATAATTCACACATTTTTTATTAGTTTATAAGTGAGGGTTTTAATAATTGCACGATACGGATAGTTACTTTAAAATCAGAATAATTTTTCTTATAGAAATAAAAATACTTTATTCTGATCATAACCACGAAATTGGGTTTATGAAAAATTATGGAAATCCAGCAAAGGCTTTTGACAGTGATGAAACGTGCCCGAATTAGAAGCATGTCTAAAAACCATATATTTTAATTGCACCAGGCAATTTTATAAAATAATTCTTAGCTGAAGTATGTCACACAGATGATACATTAACCTTTCCCTTCCGGTGCTAAAATAAAAAGAACTTCACAATAGAAAATTTGCATTTTTAAATCGGAAAAATATGGACATTCATAGCTAATCCCCTTAATAAGTGAAGTAAAAAATTATAATAATCTAGATTTATTTGTTGAAAACATTACAAAACCATCTGGCAACGCTCACGGAACAAGCATAGGTCCACTCTTGTCGGAAGCCCAAAAGCTACTGCTGCTAGCCTGCTACTTGCTAGCCGCTAGCCAGAGAACATTGAGCTTTGAGCTCCTGATGCTTGCACAGTGCAAGTATGCAAGAGTGAGATGCGAATATAGTGTTGCGGTTCCCACACACTCTTCACGCGCTGTTTATACGAGAATTTGTTTCCGATATTCACAAAATACCTCCGATGTACCCGTTAAATTCTGATTATAGTTAATATTATTTTTTTAATCAATGCGTAAATATGTTATGGAGGAATACCTAAATCTTAGCCTTGTATTTATTACATTTATAGAGATATTGATGGTTATTAGAAGCAATGTGTACAAGGTACACAACACCGGGAAGGGAACGTTAAACATGATTAAAAATGGATTCACAAGATTTTGAGTTTGTCCAAATACTTATCTCCAATTATAGGAGTTATTTTTTTTACATCGTTAGCCCCGTAAATGCGGACTTCCATATTCTTCTTCATCTTTGATGAGATGTAAAAAAATAATATTATTAGTGGAAATACATTTATACAAATTATTTTTTTTTAGTTTACAGTTTTGACACATTTTATTTTGGTGTTTTCAGACAGTGGAATTATGGAAGTTTGGTAAATTTATATATATATATATATATTTTTTTATATAAGTATAATTTGTAAACATAAATTTTAAAAAATTGTGAAGAAATGTTACACGTTAATATTAAATATTTAGTTTATGCTTGCTTGGAATTAGTCTCCGGATTTTATAAATTCAATCCCTTCTATATACACACTCATGCAATAAAACTGTGATATTTGGAAATTCATTTCGAAAAAAAAAAATTGGAATTAAATCACTATTAAAAAATTATCATGATTTTCAGTCTTACAATTCCTTTTTTTTTTAAATTGGTATAAATTCAAGGGTGCTATTAAACATATCAATGTATATGTCCATCTTCATAGTCTAGTGGTAAGCACATTTGGCTACCACGGGTCCCGGGTTCAATTCCCAGGGGGGGTTAAAAAAAATTACGTATGAGTTTTCATTCTAATATTACCCTGGAATGGTATCTGAAGCGCAGGACCGATCACCTCGCCTTCGTATAATAACCAGTCAAATTTAATTTGTATAAATTTGATGCAGTGCCCTATGCACCATTGGGTGCAGATAAGGGTCAGTGAGGTACATATATGTCAATTTGGTATGGTAATTCTATTTAAATTTAAAAAAACTCAATTTCTCTTTTTTTTTAAATCGTTAAAGCCTAAAAATTATCTTCTCTCCAATGCACCCTTAAATTTATTTTAAATCTTTTAGTAGATACTTATTAAAAAAAAAATAAGTAGGAATAAGTCCTTCATACTAACTGATGTGATGAGTTTAAAAAATTATATATATACACATGTAAAATGATGTGAATTTTTGTTTTCAATCCTCAGATAATTTAAATACGAGAAAATTAAATACATTAGACATTATAATTAGAATGTAACTATGTTTTAAAATCGCTATAAAAATTTTATTAGAACTTAAAGTTAAAATAAAATATTTATTGTGATTTTCAAACAAAAGCTACATTTTAATTATAAAATGGAAAATCACAAAGTAAGTGCTTCAAATATAAATTATACAATAGGTATTGTTGGCTCAGCTTACTAATTTATCAATTCCATATGAACAAGTTTTGAAGAGTCCCATGCACTAATGGCTGCGGATAATTGTTAGAAGAAAAAGAAGAATTTTACACAATTTTCATTATCAGAACCATGTCGGCTGCCCAAACTTATAACAAAGTAAGGGTTATTTTATTATAGTACTTTTTTTTTAAATTTTTGGATTACGTAGAATCTACTTAGTCCAAAAATGCATAAAAAACGTACAACAAAAAAAATGTCCCTTAGTGTGTTTTGAGTTTTGACAGCCGATGTCTATACTGAATTGGTCTTGGTAATGGCGGTTTTACTTAAGTTAAGTTAAGAAAAAAAACATTAAAAAATCGATTACGGCATGTTGGATGCGTTTTTGCAAATCAGAATCCAAACTTAAGTCTCATTACGGTATTGTTTGTAATAATCTAGCGTGTTGGGGCGCGCGGCAGGTCTCGTTGGCTCAGGAGAGCAGGTCGCGTCAGCTCAGGAGAGCAGGTCGCGCCGGCTCAGAAGAGCAGGTCGCCGTCGCCCTTGTGTGTCTCGTGGCTCCAGTTGTGCGAGCCGACCTCGTCGCATGGCACTAGGTGATCCTCCGTCAGGTCGGTGACCTCCAGCGACGCGAGGTCGCTCGACGTGTCCTCGGAACTGTGGGCCGCGTCTGGAATAACGGGGAAGGTCGTAAGACGAAATGGAATATCGTAAGACAACATCGATATATTAACGGAGACAAAATGTTTTGAGAAAGTTTTGCCCCTAAAGTAGTATTTTATGAAAATGTAGCTGTATAAGTTATCCTAAATAAGTATTTTGTTATATGAAGATATGGATATTTAAAGGGTTTACGGCCATTGCATTGGCTGTTATAAGTGATCACATTCATAGTTGAATATCTCCATTATATGAAGACATTGTTGTCGGGTGGTTTTTACATGAACCTCGATCCTAATTAGTATATTAATTAGGGTCGTATATTAATCACAAGTAACCGCAAACTCAACTCCGATCTATACAATATTTTTTGACATCAAAAGTAAGCAAATAGAAAGCTTATAAGCGTCTCCCTCTCTCTACTAACAGAATGTAAAAGACGCATTAAAGGTGGGGACTGTCCGGAGCATTTCGTCGTAACATCGCTTGCGGCAAGCGCTTCGACTATGGATGGAGCGCTCGGGTTACTATACTGACTATACGAATGATGAAATGGCTCCGGTCAGTCCCCACCATAAGGCATTTCCAGCAAACAATTTTGTTACCATAGGTAAAGAAGTCTCTTCTGCAATTCAAGAAGGTTTCTGCTTATGTATGAAAAATAAACGTCAATAATGTCGGGATCGAATTGAAAGCTGAAAGATTAAAGGCGTAAATGCCCGGAATGAACACTCTCTGGCGTGGTGAATAATCGAGATGAAATGTTCAAGTTTACCTCCGTTTGAAGAGGCGATGCTGGCGTTCCCGTTCCCGTTCCTGGCGCCCTCCGCTCCGGGGTGCGACTGCGTCCGGGTGACCCCGAGCTGGAAGCTGTCGGCCTGCAGGGACACCTTGGAGGGGGTGTAGTTGGACAGGGAGCCGCTCGCGGCTAGAGGGAGAAGGCGGGGGTCAGTCTAGCGATACTTGGCGCACACAGATACGGAATCAATGCTGAATACGGTTAAAGGTTTTACTTTAATGTCGGATATGCTTGAGGTGTAACACAGCGTATAAGACTAACTAATTAACCATCACGCTGCTTGCCACAGGGGTAGGCAGAGAGAATAGAATGCAATCGTAGTCGTACAGGAGAAAGTGACCAGCTAACAAAATGTAAATTGTTCAGAGGGGCCATTTAACCATTTTTACACTTTTGTTATCAATGCAGTTAGTCATTTTTAACAAGTCAATATGTCACACTCCCAAGTTTAAAATCGCTTTGGGACTTTTTCCAGGTCAACATTAAGCTAGTAAGATGTCAAATAGTCCATTAAATGTAAAAAAAATGCACTTGGTCATTTTCTCCTGTATGAGGACGATATATTGCTCACTCCTTTCAAGAATGTCAAAAAAAAAAAAATGGCGATTTTCCATTGAGCACGTTTTCGGAATGCCCAGAAAATGTTCTATATCCCAGCAAAAGCGGCATATTTTTAACTTAATATTTACCCGTTACAGGGCAGAAAGTGTTGTTTGTGCATTTTGAAGAAAAGGTATTGTTTAATTATTTTTTTAAATATACTAAATATTTTTCAAATGGAGAAAAAACCTTCAGGTTTTACCTAAAAAGATCTGTTGCACAGTAAAAAGTTCAATAAGTGGCTTGATATTTATTTTTAATACATTGTGTTATATTTTTAAACTTTAAAAACGTTCTCCTGAAAAATCAAGTTTTTATTTTATATGTGAGCGATATGTTAAACTTAATATTTACCCGCTACAGGACATAAAGTGTTGTTTTTGCATTTTGAAGAAATGGTATTGTTTAATTTTTTTTTAAATTTGACTAAATATTTGAATGGAGAAAAAACCTGTTGCACAGTAAAAAGTTCAATAAGTGGCTTGATATTTATTTTGAATACATTTCATTATATTCTTAAACATTAAAAACAAGTTTTTGATTTATGACGTTTTTGAAAGGAGTGAGCGATATGTATACCTACATATTTTATGTATTTAAAAAAAGCATGATGAATAAGCCGAGTTGTGGTCCTGTGGTTAGCGTTGCAAAATCTGATTCAGAGTTTCCAGGTTTGAACCCACTCTACCACAACTTAAGATCTATTTTTAGGCCTATGAAAATAGTATTAAATTCAAATATTTATAACGCAAAAAAAGGATTGATTAAGAATTTATATTGATAACCAAAGTTGATAGATATATAACACGCACAAGGAAAAAATAGATAAATATTTGAACTGGTATGTCAGATAAAATTCTTGGAGAACTATTATGTATAGATTACAATTTACAACTTAAAGCGATATGAAAACTAAAAAGATAAAGCACTACAGTAAATATTAAGGCGTGGATTACAATTTTATCCAGACTTTTATCCTAACACAAATTAGGTGATAATTATAATCATTTTTTAAGTATCTAAAGATTTACTTTGAATTTTTTCATCGTCAAACTATAGATTCTGAGTCAAGCGGATATCTAGCGCTAGAAATAGATAAGGTAATACATATATTTTTTCTAGTCTTCTGGTATACTGAAATGTATAAAATGTTACATAATATTAGGGTGCAGACTGACCGGAGCATTTCGACGCAACGTAACGTCCTAACATCGCTCGCGGCGAGCCTGTTACGTTATAACGTTACGGCATTAAAGTAATTCATCGATTGCTTTGAAATTTTGACACAAAGTTGTATTTGAATACGCGCATGTTTTTATATCCCTGTTCTTTTATTTCCGTTTAACCAGGCTGAGCTACAGCAAAGCGTGATCGGGTACAGCTTTAATAACCATACATAACCATAAATATAATAACCAATACCAGCACACTGCGAAATCAGACCATGTCTAAAAATTTTTTTAACGAGTTGATGTGACACAATACTAAATTATTTCTGAATCACGGTCTAAAGTATGGAAAATATTTTGAACCTTAAATGGGAATGTTAGAGTGATATCATAATTGAATTTGATAACGCAATCTATTAAAGCCTACTAATCAAAAATTATTATTTACTGACTCCATACCTTTCATGGTAATTTTATTATTTTTCGATGACCAATGTTTTAATTGGTCATTGAATATTACTGAATCCAGCTGTACAAGAAGAAGAAGTCTTCTTTCTCTCTTTCAAAATTTTATTTTTATACAAATCGCTCACTCCTTTCAACAATGTCATCTATCAAAAATCGTCAATTTTCAGTTGTGCATGTTTTCGGAATGCCCAGAAAATATACTATATCCAAGCAAAAGTGGCATATTTTAAGCTTAATATTTACCCGCTACAGGGCAGAAAGTGTTGTTTTTGCATTTTGAAAAAAATTACTGTTTAATTATTTTTTAAATATACTAAATATTTTTCAAATGGAGAAAAAACCATTAGGTTTTAACTAAAAAGACATGTTGCAAAGTAAAAAGTTCGATAAGTGGCTTGATATTTATTTTGAATACATTTTATTATATTTTTAAACTTTAAAAACGCTCTCCTGAAAAATTAAGTTTTTTTTTATATACATGATGTTGTTGAAAGGAGTGAGCGAAATGTCAAATCGTAATAATTTTATTTTAATGACCTGACGATGGAATGATTTTCCGTAACCGGTAGTCACGAATAAGCGTTTAAAAAAGTGGCATTACACAAAGTAAACGATGAATGATAGGAGTGTTATAAATTATAGTTTTATTTCATGATGACCAGTTTGGAATGCTACAGCTGTTTTCATCGACAGTTGAATAGTAAAAGTATGTGTATGATGTTGAAATAATTACCATGAGGGGATGTAGGTGCCGCAGACCCGGGACTGAGGAGTTCCTCACCCAGAGATGCCTCTGAGGGGTATTCGAAGGTCCTCGTTAATGACTCGTCAAACTGGATCTTCAGGTGCTGAAAGGAGAATAAAGATATGTTGATAATTTCGAAACTCTGTACATGCATCAATGTATATGGCGTGACAATTTTTTAATCACAGGTTCTCAAATATTTTTAGTCAGGTATTTTATTTATTTATTATAATTATATTACCACAACCATTTGGGGGAAGTGGACTATTTTTTTTCATATTCAATTTTTTTTTTTGCATTACACAATATATTATAATTACAAAATATATTAATACAAAAACAGAACTAGCAAAGGCATGGCCTGTGTGTGGGTAAACATTTTATTTTAGGTTATAGTAAGGTCACTGGATATCAGAAATATAAATAGATTAAAAGTGCTGATATAAAATGCAAATATTTGATTTAGACAGAAAACAAAAAATCAAAAAAGTTAACAAATAAGTTTAAGAATAAACTATTTAGATCTGTTTTTTTCACATAAATAATTTGAGCAAAATTTAAAATTGAAACAAATTTATATAATTAGTGCCTATTATAATATGACATATTATAGTCTTCGTGGAATTAATTATGACAGTTAAAAAAAAATCAAATCGTAAAATCAATAATAAAACAGTATCAAAGGGGGAAACTCTCAAAGGGGGAAAAAATTGCCCATAAATCCCCTCATAGAAAAAGAGGGAAGAAATATTTATATTGTTTTTTTATTATTTTATTTTTGTTTACATATTCATAAGTTCATATATTTTACGATACATACATTAATATATTTATAATAAAGCTGCGTAAAAATAGAAAATCAGGGTTTTCAAGCGTTTTCCAGTTTGTAAAATAATCCAGAGCATACAAATAAAAAGGCCTCAAGGCCCAAATGTATGACAAATTCAACATAATTTTCTTTAAACCCAGGTAACATTTGACATATTTTTCTTTTCTTAAAACACCGTTTTTGTTTTGAAAAATAAATTTATCTTCGTAATAAATATATTATTTATTATAAAATAAATATATATATATATATATATATATATATATATATATATATATATATATATATATATATATATATATATATATATATATATATTTATGTCCGCCTCCGTAGTGTAATGGTCAGCACGCTCGGCTACCGTTCTGGAGGTCCCGGGTTCGATTCCCAAGGGGGGTAAAATAAATATAAGTGTTTTTTTCACTGTAATATTTATTTAATATTACCCTGGACTGGTACCTGAAGCGGAGGGCTGATCAACTTTCCTTCATGCGTAAACGATCAAAATAACACTGCGTTTATGACACAGTACCCTATGCACCATTGGGTGCGGATAAGGGTTTTATATTTATATTATATATATATATATATATATATATATATATATATATATATATATATATATATATATATATATATATATATATATATATATATATATATATATATATATATATATATATATATATATATATATATATATATATATATATATATATATGTATATATATATATATATATATATATATATATACATAGTGAAGAGTTATTTTTAAAAAATATGTATAAAAAAATTAAATTCGAATTTTTTCTAAAAAAAAAAACGTGAACAGACGTCCAGCTTTCAACGCGGCCGAGTACGTTGTGATTAGAACGTTTGAGACCTAGGCCTTAAAGGAAATTAAGTTCCGATTTATCATATATTGGGCGTTAAATATTTCGTTGAGTGGACTGATATCCTGGAGTCGTCCGTTTTACGATTATAGGTGTACTTACGTGTCACGATGACTCAGACATAATGCAGACTACGGAAGGGCTGTCACCCCTCGCAGACGGTGTCCGGCATCGAATCAACCACCAATCAACCCTCACTACACGACACTTTCACCCTACTCCGAAAAGATCCTAAGTGCTATTTTCCGCGCGTGACGTTTATACCATCTATCACCTATGCGAAGTCACGGACACGCGTCATACGACAGAAAAAAATATATCGCAACCGACCTAGACGCTTCGGGAAATTTCAACCCTAATGCGTGATGTAATGCGTAATACCAAATATAAGTAAATATTCTTCTTCATCTATGTTGAGATGTCAAAAAATAATACGATTATTATTCCGATCGTGTAACCGAAGACTGACAGTTATGCGCCAGTCGTCAGTCACATCCCTAGATCAAACTCGACAATGCTTCAGTATAATAATTCATAATCAACAGGAAATATTTTGATGCATTTAGCTTGTTTTTTTCCGTGCGTTTCGATCGGGCGCTTATCAGAGTGGAATTTGCCCATTAGCCACGCATTGTTAGCGGGCAAACGACATGTCTTTATCGCTGGATATAAATAGTAACAACAGCCGCAATAATTATCATCGTCATACATTAGGCATTGTTCTGGTAGGTACCCGGAAAAGTACTAACGAAGAAAACTTGTAGGAAACGGGGTGAACTTACAATACGGGCTGACAATCTGAGAGAAGCAAGCACACGTGGTTTCTTAGTACATGCATGTGTGCATATCGCTCACTCCTTTCAAGAACGTCATAAATAAAAAAAACTTGATTTTTGAGGAGAACGTTTTTAAAGTTTAAAAATATAATACAATGTATTAAAAATAAATATCAAGCCACTTATTGAACTTTTTACCGTGCAACAGATCTTTTTAGGTAAAACCTGAAGGTTTTTTCTCAATTTGAAAAATATTTAGTATTTAAAAAAAAATTCTTAAACAATACGTTTTCTTCAAAATGCAAAAACAACACTTTCTGCCCTGTAGCGGGTAAATATTAAGTTAAAAATATGCCGCTTTTGCTGGGATATATTACATTTTCTGGGCATTCCGAAAACATGCACAACTGAAAATTGACGATTTTTGATTTATGACGTTGTTGAAAGAAGTGAGCGATATGCACTTCATGTCCCGCACCATTCAATTGACCTATATCTGTGTTTCAGTTTTTATTTTAATTATTTTTTTATTTCAGATGGGAGTTGCATTTTTTTGTATATTAAAAGCATTGTTAACTTTGTGTAATACCACTTTAATAAACACTAATTCGTGACTACCGGTATCGGAATAATCATATTTTATATAAAGAGTTTGATAAATATATCCAGTAGTTTAAAAATTTTGAAGTGTGGTTGTCAATCACGGGTAGAATTGGTGAATTTTACACGTGTGTAAAGTAATCACTCAACCGAGCCTATGACGGTCGTAAGCCCTTTAAATGCCCAGACTCATATTCTTCTTCATCTATGTTGAGATGTCAAAAACACATGTAAAAAATAACTCCTGATTGGAGATAATCCAGATTTGTGAACAAGTATGTATTTGGACACAATCAAATTGTTGTATGTTATTTTTTGACATCTCATCAAAGATGAAGAAGAATATGGAAGTCTGGGCATTTACGGGGCTGACGACCGTCATAGGCTGGTTTAAGTGATCACTTTACACACGTGTAACATTCACCAATTCTACCCATTATTGACAACCACACTACTCAAATTCTTGGAAGTTCTATATATATGAACCAATTTAGAAACCTTGTTCTTGAATCGCTAGAACTTCACTAGAGACATCTATTGGTGAGATGTAAAGAAGCTTTTTATTAAGCAGAAACTCTTATATTAGTATGTGAGATCCGAATCCTGGATTATAATCACACACATGAGAAACGCCAGAAAATACCATTTTCATTTTTATTATTAAGCTTATAATTTGACCAGACAGTTTATTTACAACATTTTGAGTGTGTCCAAATAGTTGTTCACAAAATCTGGATTATCTCCAATTACAGGAGTTATTTTCATATTATTTTTTGACATCTCATCAAAGATGAAGAAGAATATGGAAGTCTGGGCATTTACGGGGCTGACGACCGTCATAGGCTGGTTAAATGCCCAGACTTCCATATTCTTCTTCATCTTTGATGAGATGTCAAAAAATAATATGAAAATAACTCCTGTAATTGGAGATTATCCAGATTTTGTGAACAAGTATTTGGACACACTCAAAATGTTGCTATAGTAAAACCTTAAACCATATTCAGCATTGATTTCGTATCTGTGTGTGGCAAGTATCGCTAGACTGACCCCCGCCTTCTCCCTATATGTCCCTAGATGTCAAAAAATAATATGAGAATAACTCCTGTAATTGGAGATAATCCAGATTTTGTGAACAAGTATTTGGACACACTCAAAATGTTGTAAATTGTTGTAATTTATTTTTTATTCATTTTACCCTGTGTTGGGAACAGGAGGGATAATCTAGTGTGGGCCAAACGGGAACTTGTCAGCATTTGCTCATTGCTGGGAGGAAACCACGTAAAACTCCCTAGGAGAAGCCGGACTGCTGACTGTCGTCAACAGGCTTTCCGTTCCACTAGAAGAGGGAACGGTATTTTGTGTCCTAGCTTGGTCTATAGTACCAATGCCCCATGTTTCAATTTTAAAGTCCAGCATTTTTTTTTGTATGAACAAAGATTAAAAACTTGAGATGATCTAATATTAAAAAAAATTAAAGTGGTCAGGTCTGGAGTGGGAACAATCGGCGTGTATGTATGAGGAGATGCACTAATGCGGAAGAGGCAAAGATTGTTTGCAAAGACAGATTAAAATTATAAAACATTTGTTTTTTTACCACTCGAGTTTCTTTTATGACGACTAGTTTCGGAAGCTATGCTTCCATCTTCAGGTCTAAATGTAAACTGAACATTTAGACGTGAAGATGGAAGCATAGCTTCCGAAACTAGTCGTCATAAAATGAACTCGAATGGTAAAAAAATAAATGTTTTTCTTTAATACATAATTTCATCATGTCTTACCACAAATTATTGTATGACAGAATTAAAAACGAAGATGTAAGAAAGGAATGTAAGGCTGAACGAGAAATAATTGAAAAGATAAGGAAGAGTTCTTTACGGTGGTATGGACACGTGGAGCGAATGGATAGGGAGAGAATGACTAAGAAAATATATGTGGCAAATGTGAGAGGGAAAACAGAACGAGGACGACCGAAAAAGACTTGGCACGATCAGATCAATCAGAACCTAAAATCTGGCGGTGTCAAAAGTCTGCGTAATCGGAGGGCATGTATGACTAGATGTATGGATGTGAAGGATGCGAGGAGTGTATGTCAGGACAGAAAAGTGTGGCGTTCCATCCTCTCTGCCTACCCCTGCGAGGAAACGGCGTGATGGTAGTAGTAGTAGTAGTCTTACCACAAAGTGAATGCCGAAACAATAAATAAACGACAGATTGATATGGCGTTTTATTCTCTCTGCTACCCTCGCGGGGAAGCGTCCTGATGTTTAGTTGGTTGGTTAATTTTAAAACTAATTAAAAAGACGGATTGAGGGTGCTTTTAAAAACTAGTTTGCCGGTCCGCGTTCGCGGTATCAGGTCAGCGGAAGTCATAGAGTTCAGGAAGTCGACAAGGTCGCGGGTTCGTTGCATTACGGAAGTACTCAATTAGTGTAGAGTCCGTATTAGTGTACCCAACATGGGTACTATATCACAAATATTGCTGTGCACGGTGGTCAGAAACTCACAACCTTTAGTCAACTAAGTTTGGAATGAGGTCCTTACAATACATTGCCTATACCCAAATAAACCAGTTGTCTGACATGTATTATATAAAATAGAACCCAGTCAGGGATACTAAATAAATGAACTAAAAAAAATACTTTATGGAAAGATTTATTTCCTTTAAACATGTTTCTTACCTTATTTTTTCTATATGCCTATTTACTGTGCCTTTTATTGCATTTTATATTTTTGGAATATATTTTTTCAATACATGTGCTCGTATATTCTAAAAAAAACTCGAAATAAAAATGAGCGCGGAAAGACGTCTAGCCCGTTCATATGAATGTTCGAGATATCAGCCTTAATGTTTTTTTTATATGGATTTAAAACTTTTAAAAGGTTTGAATTCCAAATTTTGTATGAAAAGTCGATTGACAGAAAAATATGATATAAGGGTTCATTGTGAATTTTGTTTGAATTGCAACTTTTTCTGATTCCAGATACTTCATGTCTTCGTGTGATAGGTATGTTTATGAAAAAAAAAACTAAACTCGGATATAACGAGTAATGGTTATAACGAGCAAATCCCGTCATCCTCGTTATAAGCGAGTTCGACTGTAAATGTAAATTTGGTTATCAAAATCATGGAGAAGAATGGTGAATGATATTCGCGTGTAAAATGATCTCTTGACCGGTCGTAAGTCCTGTATATACCCAGACTTATATTTTTCCGCGTTTGTCAGCGGCTCTTGACTGTTCGCTATATATTGAACGTGTGTGTTGTCATTGTCGGCGCGGTTCGTTGGAGTTCGGCCGCGGTCGGGTCACGCTTCGGCTGCCCCCGGCATCGCTCATCTTCGGAGCGACGAACCGGAATCGCGAAAAGCTCAAATATACGCGATATGTTTTGTCCGGTCCTCCTAAACGTCACCAAAACGTCGGACAGACGACAGCAAAAAAACACACGTGGGTAGGCAAACATTCAGCGACGTACTGTCGTCGGGCCTGAAATGAGGAAGAAGAGAGGCTTTGCGGTATCCGCACGAGAAATGTGAATTATTTCAGCAGCATGAGATTGTTATTACTCTTCTTCTTCTTCTTTTTCTGCATGGTGTAGGCCTTGTGGCATGTCTTTAAGAGGGATTAGCCTCCTGTGATGTCGATTCCCAACTGTCAATCCATCTCTTTGGTGGTCTGCCCGGGAGTTATTGTTATTACATTATCCTGAAATATAATATTCTTCTTCTAACCCTTTATCCGCACCACGATGGTGCATAGGGCACTGCATCATATAAACGCAGTGTTATCTTGATGGTTAACACACGAAGGAAGGGTGATCAGCCCTCTGTTTTAGGTACCAAGCCCATGGTAATATTGAAGTGAAAAATCACTTATATTTATTTGATCCCCCCCTGGAAATCGAACACGAGACCTTCAGTACAGTAGCCGAGCGTGCTGGCCATTATACTACGGAGGCGGACAAGATCTTAGATACACAAAGGTTTTCCATCAAGTATTTCTAGAACAGAACTCAGAACTCCATTATAATCTACTAAAACCGCCATTACTACGGTAAAAACTAATTTGAGCTATTTTTCGCCGAAGTGTTCGTACAAGATACGGCCAAATTCGCAAAGGCCCATTTTTTGTGCGCGTATGTGGTACGCGCAAATCTGGCAGAGGGTTAAACGTCGATGAGCAAAGCCGGTAACCGGCGCGCGCCGCCCGCGCCTGCTGTGTTCGGTTCCCAATTGCCAAACCGCAGGTGAATGAATTGTTTAGCGTCTCCAAAAGAATTAGAGCGTTTCAACATCAACTCCCGACAAGACAAGCTACTTGGGTTTAAGAGATATGGCCGGCAATTTTCGGGAACAAACAATCGCGATGAATCACAATGAATCACAATAGTGTGTGATTAATCTATGTGTCAGTGTTTTATAATTATATAATCCTATTTTCTAATTTTATAATATTACTCCTTTAGATTTTACTTTTCTTTTAGTTCAACTCTCTATTTGCTTTCTTTTTATAATTATTATTTCATATTATTTCAGTCTTACCACCTTTATATTATCATTAAAATATATATAAAGCTGTATTATAAAAAGAATAAGCATACCCTGCCTACCTCAGAACAGGTATCTCCAAATACCTAGTGAGGATAGACAGTGTCCAATAAAAAAAAAAAATATATATATGTTTATATATAAATATCTATAACTTAAGTACAAAATTATATTAAATAATAAACGCTGTTCTGCAGCACTGAACCTGAACCTGAGATCTCTTTCAAACTCGAAATATTAATCAAAGATGAAGAAGAATATGAAAGTCTGGGCATTTACGGGGCTGACGACCGTCATAGGCTGGTTTAAGTTATCACTTTACACACGTGGTGAGTAAATTCTTCGTATATTCCATATTATTCTTCATATTTGATGAGATGTCAAAAAATAATATGAAAATAACTCCTATAATTGGGGATAATCCAGATTTTTTGAACAAGTATTTGGACACACTCAAAATGTTGTAAATCGAAATATTGAATTTTATGAAATTCATTGTGTCCCAAAAAAACAAAGAATTACAACATTTTTGGTGTGTCCAAAGCCTTGTTCACAATTAAGGGTTTTCTCCACTTGGGAGTTATTTTTACATTTCGACATCTCGACATAGATGAAGAAAAATATGAAAGCCTGGGTATTTACAGTGTGTAAGACATGTCATCGGCTGGTACAAGAATCTTGGGTACGTTTGAATGAAAGGGTCTCTGCTAAATATTTTTTTCTCAAATCGACAGTAGATACTGCCGCGAACTCAAACATGGAGCGACGTGAGAACAATATGATGGATATATGTATGAGTTCCAAATATTTCAGTAGTGTGGTTGTCAATCATTCTTAATTTTATCGATAATGCTTTTCTCAACCTCGAATTCTTTTCTAATATCACCCATTCGAACATCTATCATACATCATGACGAACTGAGAGATCGCATTTCGACTGCATTCTGTCTACTTTTATCCTTCTATTGCTAACTCCACGCTCTACATCCATACACAAGGGTTGGAACATGAACTCCGTGTGTACTGCCAGTTTAGCTTTCGCTGATAGGTATTATCTAAGCAATGTAAGGTATTAATTAAGGCGGGATAATCCATAGTACGCAACTTAACTTTAAACGCAGATAACATTTAATGATATTGATTTTTTTGCTTAAAACAGCGTTTTTGTTTAGAAAAAATAAGCTTTTCTTCGGAATAAATATATGGTTTTGAAAAAAAGAGATTTTATTGAAAGGTAAGGAGTTGAAAATTTAATAAAAATATTTTTTAAATATTTGTGTGTCGGGTTGTGGTCCCCGGTTAGTGTCGCGGACTCTTGAGTCAGAGTTTCTGGGTTCGAACCCCCTCTACCACAATTTGATACCTATTTCTAATAATGAGCCGCTTAGGCTCAAAGAAATAGTATGAAATTGAAGTATTTTTGTAAATAAAAAAACACAAATATTTTAATTTAAAAAAATATGTATTCTGAAAAAAAAAATGTGCGCGGAGACACGTGCGGCTCGTAACTAAGCCGGTTGCATAGTGAATTGTACATTTGCGAGTACCCCCTTAAAGATTTCTTAGACTTAAAAGACTCAAACACTGATCGGCTGTCTAAAACTCAAAACAGAGTAAAGGACACTTTTTTGTAGTACGTTTTTTTGCATTTTTGGACTAAGTAGACTCTACTTAGTTCAAAAATGCAAAAAAACGTACTACAAAAAAAATGTCCCTTACTGTGTTTTAAGTTTGGACAGCCGCGATGGAGTGTTACTTTGGCGATTAGACGAGAAAAATGAGATAAAATCGGTAGCGATTTCGTGGGAAGTTCTAAGTCGAAGAATGCCGAGAGAAAGTTGTGTCGGCTGTTACTAGTCACAATGAAGCCGTCCTCTTGTCACAGTTTACACAGCGTAATTGTTTCTCTTCCTATTTCGATGTGACAATTCGATTTAGAATAATGTCACCGCGAACATAATCACATTAAATTGTTCACAGTTATAATTTCAAATGGAATAAGAATAACAATAGAGAAAGTCGTGCGGTCTTCGTTATTTTATGGAGCCCATGTCGGGTTTGTAGATCAAACATTAAATATTGATCGAATTGTTTATTTTGTAGAAATTGATACATTAAATTATGGGGCATCGCAACGTAATATGTTCGACATATCGCTCACTCCTTTCAAGAACGTCATAAATCAAAAAACTTGATTTTTCAGGAGAACGTTTTTAAATATTATACAATGTATTAATAATAAATATCAAGCCACTTATTGAACTTTTTACTGTGCCACAGATCTTTTTAGGTAAAACCTGAAGGTTTTTTCTCCATTTGAAAAATATTTAGTATATTTAAAAAAATAATTAAACAAGACCTTTTCTTCAAAATGCAAAAACAACACTTTCTGCCCTGTAGCGGGTAAATATTAAGTTAAAAATATGCCGCTTTGGCTGGGATATAGTACATTTTCTGGGCATTCCGAAAACATGCACAACTGAAAATTGACGATTTTTGATTTATGACGTTCTTGAAAGGAGTGAGCGAAATATTTTTTATGCACCATGCCTCGCTATACGGCCGCTCTTTATACGGCATTTCGCCATAACGGCCCTCTTCAATTAAGGCGCGATTTCGATTTACGGCGTAAAATGTTTCGCTATAACGGCAAAGAAAACTTTTTTGCCAGATCACTGAAGAACGAAATAGACAAGAAGGCACTAAGACAAACAACGTTGGACAATTTTTATAAGCCATGCCCATCCTTACCAGCGAAAAATGATGACGACAGTGATCTTCAGGTTACCATGTCTTCATCGTCTTCAGATTAAAGTCATTAAAAAAATATATGTATGTATACATACAAATATTTTATTTATGAAAGATCCGTTAATTACATATCACAAATCGCTCACTCCTTTCAACAACGTCATATATCAAAAAACGTGATTTTTCAGGAGAACGTTTTTAAAGTTTAAAAATATAATACAATAAGTATATAAAAAATAAATATCAAGCCACTTATTGAACTTTTTACTGTCCAACAGATCATTTTAGGTAAAACCTGAATGTTTTTTCTCCATTTGAAAAATATTTAGTATAATTTAAAAATTATAATTAAACAATACCCTTTCTTCGAAATGCAAAAATAACACTGTCTGCCCTGTAGCGGGTAAATTTTAAGTTAAAAATATGCCGCTTTTGCTGGGATATAGTACATTTTCTGGGCATTCTGAAAACATGCGCAACTGAAAATTGTCGATTTTTGATTTATGACGTTCTTGAAAGGAGTGAGCGAAATGATAACCGTGAACTGTGACTTGTTGGTTGCTGGACTCATAGTGACACCGCGATGATGATAAATCTCGCGATGAACAACGCTCTGACATCATTTTATTATTAATACGGTCACTGTATCGAATCAACAACGAAAATATAATTCACAATAATAACACGGGTCGTGCTGTAGGGGAGGTTACCATGCGCGAATTGTGTCCCAATTCGGTATTATGACCATTCGACCGCACCTTCATTGATTTTTTTCACAAACATGTTTGAAATTTTAGTAAATAACCACTAATAGAGATTTTAGTCTACCGGTTTCGAAACGTACCCGTCTCTTCGTCAGGGCAATTACTACACTAATATACAAACAGATTTTACACGTCACATTACACGTTACTACCATAGCAGCCATTCACACACGTACAATTGCACAAAATATTAATCACATGCGTTTTTGGTTAACTCATGGATTAACATGCACTAAGGATTGCGGGACAACATGCACTAAGTGTATATTATATCTCGTCCTTAGTGCATGTTGGTATTTGGGTTAACCAAAAACGCATTGTATTGTTTTAACCTATATTGGGCCTTAAGGCCCAGTATATATTCTAATAGTAATATATATATATATATATATATATATATATATATATATATATATATATATATATATATATATATATATATATATATATATATATATATATATATATATATATATATATATATATATATATATATATATATATATATATATATATATTATCAAAAACAAAAAAAATACCTCTGTGCAGCCGGACGCCTTATGAATTTTATTATTGCGAGTAAGAGCGCTTGTGCATTACACTAAATTTTACTGTCCGGCAGTCCGGTTAGCACGAAAAAACGTCCGCCTTTCTCCGGATTGGTGCGTGATCACGGTGCGCGTGAACTCAATCAAGCTTAACTGTCGTAGTCGGTTTTATTTGAAAAAAAAACGGACTGCCGGACAGTGAAATTCCGTGTAGTCCACAAGCGTCCTAAAGCTTCAAGTGAACAAGTAAAATTCGGTGATCAGTAAGCAATCTTTTCTTATCGTTCGGCGTTAGGTCGCGTAGGATTTTCGCCATTCGACATGACGTCAGACGCAGTGTTTGTCCTGTCACTCGCTAGAGGTCCGTGACTGCATGCAGAGCGCACGTACTGCGATAATGACAGACGAAATGCACGCCTGATATCATTATGATTGATGGGTGACACAATTCGGACAGCGGACATCCTTCTAGGATGGAAACAAGGCCGTTAGAGTGTCGCGACTCAATTTCTAGTAATGAGTACCTACGAACGCTTTTGAAAGAAATGAACGTGGTATACGGATGTGAAATACCGTAAGTCCTCTACTTACAAGATTAATTCGTTCCAAATGTTTTCGTGTAAGTCGAAATATATATAAATAAGTCGAAAAAAATCATTGTGTTTTATTTTTATACATGGCATTTAATCACATGCGCTAGTTTTAAAGGATATAAGTAAATATCCTTTCAACAACGTCATATATAAAAAATCGTCAATTTTCAGTTGTGCATGTTTTCAGAATGCCCAGAAAATGTATTTACTATATCCCTTGCAAAAGCGGCATATTTTTAACTTAATATTTACCCGCTACAGGGCAGAAAGTGTTGTTTTTGCATTATGAAGAAACGGTTTTGTTTAATTATTTTTTTAAATATACTAAATATTTTTTGGAAGGAGAAAAAACATTCAGGTTTTACCAAAAAAGATCTGTTGCACAGTAAAAAGTTCAACAAGTGGCTTGATATTTATTTTGAATACATTTCATTTTATTCTTAAACTTTAAAAACGATCTCCTGAAAAATCAAGTTATTTTTTTATATATGACGTTGTTGAAAGGATGTAAAAACAGAATTGATGTACATGTATTTATTTAATGAAACATTATAATTTTTAAAAGTTATTATTTAATCAGATACTGACTCAATTATTTATGTGTAAATACACAGATACATTTAAGTACAAATTACACCCATACGTCGCTTTACGGCCAAGATGCGTTCCACGAAACTTGGCCGCACAGCGAAAAGTCGTATTAGGAATCAATTATTCTAATACGAATTCGTACAAATCCAATGGGATCGGTTCCAAATTTCGGTAGTGTCAAGGCAAAGGGGTATATCTGTCTCAGACCAAATTTTACAGTAGAGCAAAAACAAACTTGTGAAATTGAATATTTTGTTCGGATGGCATATGTAATATCTTAATAAAACTAAATAAGTATTGCAACTGTTGGGTAATATATCCAAAATATAACACGGTTTTTGTTGGATTGAATTCTACATTTACTTATGTATATTTTTAATACGTGACGCGTTTCGTCTTCTTAGGACATTAACTAACTGTCAAAATATTTTTTATATTGTTTAGTAGATAGAGTTTTAGTATTAATCAGTCTAGATAAAGAAGCGGTTAGCTTCGAAACCGGTAGACATTATAATTAAGTTATAATAAGATATTTATAGTGATTTTAAAACAAAGTTACATTTTACAACATTTTGAGTGTGTCCAAATACTTGTTCACAAAATCTGGATTATCTCCAATTACAGGAGTTATTTTCATATTATTTAAATAATATGAAAATAACTCCTGTAATTGGAGATAATCCAGATTTTGTGAACAAGTATTTGGACACACTCAAAATGTTGTAAATTAATTATCTGGTCAAATTATAAGCTTAAATAATAAAAATGAAAATGGTATTTTCTGGCGTTTCTCATGTGTGTGATTATAATCCAGGATTCGGACCTCACATACTAATATAAGAGTTTCTGCTTAGTAAAAAGCTTCTTTACATCTCACCAATAGATGTCTCTAGTGAAGTTCTAGTGATTCATGAACAAGGTTTCTAAATTGGTTCATATATATAGAACTTCCAAGAATTTGAGTAGTGTGGTTGTCAATAATGGGTAGAATTGGTGAATGTTACGCGTGTGTAAAGTGATCACTTAAACCAGCCTATGACGGTCGTCAGCCCCGTAAATGCCCAGACTTCCATATTCTTCTTCATCATTGATGAGATGTCAAAAAATAAAGTTACATTTTAATTATGTATATTTATCAATTAAAATTATTGAAACGTGATCCAGTTTTTTTGTCATCATTTTAGGTGACAGAAAATATCCCTCCCGGACATTGTATAGCAAAAATTCAAACATAAATACGACGTATGTCGCCTGAATCACCGCTTAAAATACTCGTTACATCCTCGACGATTTCAGCATGTGGCTAATGTATAATTGTTTAGTCATTCTTTTTGGTGAATATAAAACTAAACATTCGGTATTTCCAACCAGGAATGCACTTCCCGTGAATATTGGAAGAGGCGAATAATGTTTGCAAAGACAGAATGGTGTGGCGTTCTATTCTCTCCGCGGGGAAGAGGCATGATGGTATATTAGTTAACCTTGTTAAAAGATGGATATTCAATTTAAAAAAAGAAAACAATTATCATCTTTGTTGGGAATGTCAAAAAACAATTGGAGATAATCCAGATTTGTGAACCAGTATTTGGACACACTTAAAATGTTGCAAATACTAGACGTATTAACTCTTACCACTCTGTAGGCCAGACATTCTGGCCCGTACGATTCTAGTAGGCAGCTCCGTGGGCCACAATGTCTGGCCCGGCGCAGGTATAACTTTAATCACTGATTTCTCCATCACCCAAGTATATTCTACCAAAAAATATTTCAGGAAAATACAGATAATTTTAATTAACATGGTCATACGAATTTCCAGACAGTCTGTCCTAAAATTAGGGAGCAAAAATATTTATTTTAATGGTAGAAAAACGTCGCATTTTTTTGATCGGAGTAGCTGATCAGTTATGAGAAAAAATGGTCAGTGTGGAAAGGGTTAAAAATACGCAGCCATATCTTGGAGCCACATCATCAGTTCTTTAAATATAAAGCCGAGAGAGAGCAGACTCAAAGTGTCTACCAGGAAAACAGGAATTTCAACAGCTGTCGTGAAAGGATAACGCATTATAGTACGTGCTTTTGAAATGAAAAGAAGTATTTCTTGGCCGAGTGTGATTCAGGGCTCCGAGGACGTGGCTACAAGACAGTCTTTGTGTTAAGTTTTACATAATGTTGTCACATACAATGAGAGAATATGCAGACGGAAATTAAGGGTTCGTCTTTGTGACGATGTACGAAGAATGCAGACGGTAAAAAATATACAAAAACATGCGTTATGTTTTGATCCAACGACGCGGTGAAGGATTTTTTTGTAATATTGTAAGAAATTAATGTATTTATATCATAGGTAGCTCTCTGAACTTACTGTTTTATTTTAATATTGATTATAATGTGAATATGTGCATGTATTGTGTATGTTTGAATATCGCTCACTCCTTTCAAGAACGTCATAAATCAAGAAACTTGATTTTTCAGGAGAACGTTTTTAAAGTTTAAAAATATAATGCAATGTATTAAAAATAAATATCAAGCCACTTATTAAACTTTTTACTTTGCAACAGATCATTTAAAGTAAAACCTGAAGGTTTTTTCTCCATTTGAAAAATATTTAGTATATTTAAACAAACAATTAAACAATACCTTTTCTTCAAAATGCAAAAACAACACATTCTGCCCTGTATCGGGTAAATATTAAGTAAAAAATATGCCGCTTTTGCTGGGATATAGTACATTTTCTGGGCATTCCGAAAAAAAACACAACTGAAAATTGTCGATTTTTGATTTATGACGTTTTTGAAAGGAGTGAGCGATTTGTAAAAATACCTGGAAGAGGGACGGTAGAAGGAACAAAACGAAAAGAGAAAGATGAAAGTTCAGGACAAAGGCGAATTTTATGAAACTAGAGACACGCCACTATATCAATGTCGAGTTACAATGTAGGTGATCTCAGAAAATCCCCAAATTTATCGATAACCAATTTAGATGAACGATAACTATAGGAACTTTGTTTAGATTTACAAAAACGTTTTTAAAGAAATGTGTAACGTTAAACGTATTACGTTTAATGTTATATGGGTTTTAAGAAAATTGACTTTCGTTTTATCAAATACTGGGCCCTTAATTCGGGTAACTACAGTATCTACTCAATGAATTAGGGCCGCCCATTATTTTTTAGAATACTCTGAAATCTTTTGGATTATTATATTTATTTTACATAAATACTTTAAGTTTTCTATTGACATCTAATATCATGTATATTACCTTCAATAATATGTAAAATATACCTGGATTATTTAAGCCTTTACAAAATTTCAAACCCTTTTTCTGAGAAAGGTCCCTAATTAGCACAGGTAGACAGATGGTTGAAAGTTCAAAAAATAGTCCTATCTCATTTATTAGTGAAGTTTCTTGAGTTCTGGTTGTTGTTTTGTTCAGAGAGGTTATATAGTTATCGTGTCTTGTGAAAAAAACTTAATTTTTAATTTTAGTTAATAAAGTTTTTTTTTTTTTGTAAACACAAGTGTTTTTTTTGAAAAGGACAAAATGGGAAAAAGTAAAGCCATTTCTGAGGAAAAAAAGTCTAGTGTTATAGTGCTACTGAAATTAGAAATACTATCTAATAGAGAAATTTCAAAAAAAGAAAACGTTTCTCGTCAAACAGTGGACAGAATTTCAAAATAAATAAAAAATCAGTCACCCGCCACCAGCAATCGGCGAAAGAACTGTCGTAGGATTAGAAAAACAACACCGAGGACTGATCGAAAAATCGTTCAAAGTGCCTAAGAAAACCGTAGTGCATCAGCAAAAACATTAAAAATAAAATTGGAAGAAGAGGGTATAAATATATCGGTATCAACACTGAGGCGACGTCTTTACGAAGTAAATCTGAAATGCAGGCGCCCTGTAAAAGTACCAAAATTGACACCACGAATGAAAGCGGATCGATTCAAATGGGCCAGGCTACATCGAAATTACTCGGTAGATGATTGGAAAAAGGTATTTATTTAAATTGAATTTTCAACATATCATTTTAGTAAATAAACTTATATATTTGAATTAAACTTAAATTATCATTATTTTTCAGGTCATCTTTAGTGATGAGTGCCGGTTAGAAGCCGTGACAGAGAGCCGTCGATTCGTCAGGAGAACACCAATGGAACGTTACAATGAGGCCTGTGTGGTAAAAGTTATCAAACACCCCCCTGCAACAATGATATGGTCATGTATTATTAACAATTTACCTGGGCCGTTGTTTTTCGTGGAAGGAACAATGAACCAAAATTCCTATAAGCAGGTCCTTGAACGAATTTTATTGCCCTTCTACCATACACTCGACCCAACAGAAGGTCCATACACCTTCATACAGGATGGGGCACCTTGCCACCGGGCTAAATCAATAATAAAATTTTTGTCTAACAAAAAACTGCCTTTACTCTCCTGGCCTGGAAATTCTCCGGACCTTAATCCTATAGAAAACGTATGGAGCATGTTAAAAAATAAGGTTTACTCATTTCCAAATCTGACAGTAGACTGTCTAAAAAAAATATTCAAAAAATTTGGTCAGAAGACGAAGAAATAAAAAACATGATAAAACAGTGCATTTTAAGTATGCCAAAAAGAATTGAGGCAGTTATTTCTGCCAAAGGTGGAAATACTAAATACTTACTATATTTATATGAAAATATATGCATAATTTAAGCCTAATAAAGTGTTCATGTGTAAATAAAATTCAATGTTGTTTTATTCAAGGTTTTCTCTGAGTTATTCCTGTTTGAATTGAGAAATTGCGCGAAATTCCGCGTGGCCCTAATTCATTGAGTAGATACTGTAGTTCATATTCTGAATCATCTCGGCTCTTCGATTCGTACCGCTCCATTGAGCCCTGGTAATGCCGAAGAACCCAGCATCGGTCGGTTCGGCTTTTCGATTTTCATCTCATCGCTTTCGCACAGAGCGCCGGTGACGTCACGGAGTGCAGCGGACGATGTTGATGGACCGTGTGACGCGTTCCGAAACGCCGGTGAAAGCACGGTCACTCGAACGGGCTGACGCTGGTCTTGATTTTGCAATATTAACGGCTCGTATTCTCAAATCGCGTTTGAGGGCAGATTTTTCAAACTGCGGAATTCTTTCCGACGCGTACGCGATCATTCTGTATGGTCAGCTGTAGAACTGTCATTTTTCTTGTGTTATGTGATGCCTGTCAATGTTAGGTGTATTAAAAGGGGAAAATGATATTTTTCATATCGCACACTCCTTTCAAGAACGTCATAAATAAAAAAAATTGATTTTTCAGGAGAATGTTTTTAAAGTTTAAAAACAACATTTTCAGTGTGTCCAAATACTTGTTCACAAAATCTGGATTATCTCCAATTACAGGAGTTATTTTCATATTATTTTTTGACATCTCATCAAAGTTGAAGAAGAATATAGAAGTCTGGGCAAAAAAAAAAAATAATAATAAAAAAAAAAGTTTCAAAATAAAATACAATATATTAAAAATAAACATCAAGTCACTTATTGAACTTTTTACAGTGCAACAGGTTTTTTCTCCATTCAAATATTTAGTAATATTTTTAAAAAATAATTAAACAATACCATTTCTTCAAAATGCAAAAACAAAACTTTATGTCCTGTAGCGGGTAAATAGTAAGTTTAACATATCGCTCACATATAAAATAAAAACTTGATTTTTCAGGAGAACGTTTTTAAAGTTTAAAAATATAGCACAATGTATTAAAAATAAATATCACGCCACTCATTGAACTTTTTACTGTGCAACAGATCTTTTAAGGTAAAACTTGAAGGTTTTTTCTCCATTTGAAAAATAATAAGTATATTTCAAAAAATAATTAAACCATACCTTTTCTTCAAAATGCAAAAACAACACTTTCTGCCCTGTAGCGGGTAAATATTAAGTTAAAAATATGCCTCTTTTGCTGGGATAGAGTACATTTTTTGGGCATTCCGAAAACATGCACAACTGAAAATTGACGATTTTTGATTAATGACGTTCTTGAAAGGAGTGAGCGATATGTTATGTGAATTCTGTTAATGTACGGTGTACTGCAATAACAAAAATATATTTTTATTGTGTTATGTGAATAACAGAAAAATTTGAATAAAAATATTTTTTTTAAAAAATTTTCTTAATACATCGAACACATCAATCAGCCTGTAAGTGTTCGATGTATTTAGAAAATGAAACAATATTTTTTCTTGTGTTATATGATGCCTATAAATGCTCGATGTATTGAGAGAATTAAATCATGTTTTTTTTTCTTCTTGTGTCATGTGATGCCTGTAAATGTTCGATGTTTTAAGGGAGGATTTTTTTAAAATAAAATAATAAAAAAATAATAAAACATAAGTGGTTTGATATTTATTTTTAAATACATTGCATTATATTATTAAACTTTAAAAACGTTCTCCTGAAAAATCAAGCTTTTCGATTTATGACGTTCTTGAAAGGAGTGAGCGAAATGTGGAATTTTGTGATTGGAATAGTACAAGTACTTATTTTGTGTAACTCATTTATGGGAATGTCTTGATATGACTTTACTATAAAATTCCCAAATAAGATAAAAATAAAGAATTTAAGGTCAAATTTTAACAGCATTACCGAATACCGGCGAATGTGACTGGAAAACAGACCCGCATCGGTGTCATTCGTCAGTATTTTTGACGAATACATTTTACGCTCGTTAGGGCAGTGTTTTCTTGTTTGTATCGACGTCCGAGAGGCGATCGAGAAGTGTTTCCGGCGCGTAGTGCGCTTTAGCAGTGGTCCTCAAACTTTTCATCGCCGCGAACGTGTCAACGTTTGATAATTTTATCGAAGACCGCTAAGAGGAGGGACGGGACGTTGATTGTCTATATTTTAGATTTTATTTATTTATTTGTTAGAAACCCAACAGAATAATTGCAAAAATAACAAATAATAATAAAAGTCTGAAAAAAACTGTCGACTACATAAGTATAACTAAAATTGTAAAAGAAAAACAATTGTTTTTACCACTTGAGTTTATTGTATTATAACGAGTAGTTTCGGAAGCTATATATTCGGCATCATTTGCGCAACACTATATGTGAAGCCAAGTAATTTTTTTCTTCTTCTTTATTTTAAATTCTTCCCGCAAAGGCATGGCGAACGAAAAAAAACACAACTGAAAATTGTCGATTTTTGATTTATGACGTTTTTGAAAGGAGTGAGCGATTTGTAAAAATACCTGGAAGAGGGACGGTAGAAGGAACAAAACGAAAAGAGAAAGATGAAAGTTCAGGACAAAGGCGAATTTTATGAAACTAGAGACACGCCACTATATCAATGTCGAGTTACAATGTAGGTGATCTCAGAAAATCCCCAAATTTATCGATAACCAATTTAGATGAACGATAACTATAGGAACTTTGTTTAGATTTACAAAAACGTTTTTAAAGAAATGTGTAACGTTAAACGTATTACGTTTAATGTTATATGGGTTTTAAGAAAATTGACTTTCGTTTTATCAAATACTGGGCCCTTAATTCGGGTAACTAGTTCATATTCTGAATCATCTCGGCTCTTCGATTCGTACCGCTCCATTGAGCCCTGGTAATGCCGAAGAACCCAGCATCGGTCGGTTCGGCTTTTCGATTTTCATCTCATCGCTTTCGCACAGAGCGCCGGTGACGTCACGGAGTGCAGCGGACGATGTTGATGGACCGTGTGACGCGTTCCGAAACGCCGGTGAAAGCACGGTCACTCGAACGGGCTGACGCTGGTCTTGATTTTGCAATATTAACGGCTCGTATTCTCAAATCGCGTTTGAGGGCAGATTTTTCAAACTGCGGAATTCTTTCCGACGCGTACGCGATCATTCTGTATGGTCAGCTGTAGAACTGTCATTTTTCTTGTGTTATGTGATGCCTGTCAATGTTAGGTGTATTAAAAGGGGAAAATGATATTTTTCATATCGCACACTCCTTTCAAGAACGTCATAAATAAAAAAAATTGATTTTTCAGGAGAATGTTTTTAAAGTTTAAAAACAACATTTTCAGTGTGTCCAAATACTTGTTCACAAAATCTGGATTATCTCCAATTACAGGAGTTATTTTCATATTATTTTTTGACATCTCATCAAAGTTGAAGAAGAATATAGAAGTCTGGGCAAAAAAAAAAAAATAATAATAAAAAAAAAAGTTTCAAAATAAAATACAATATATTAAAAATAAACATCAAGTCACTTATTGAACTTTTTACAGTGCAACAGGTTTTTTCTCCATTCAAATATTTAGTAATATTTTTAAAAAATAATTAAACAATACCATTTCTTCAAAATGCAAAAACAAAACTTTATGTCCTGTAGCGGGTAAAAAGTAAGTTTAACATATCGCTCACATATAAAATAAAAACTTGATTTTTCAGGAGAACGTTTTTAAAGTTTAAAAATATAGCACAATGTATTAAAAATAAATATCACGCCACTCATTGAACTTTTTACTGTGCAACAGATCTTTTAAGGTAAAACTTGAAGGTTTTTTCTCCATTTGAAAAATAATAAGTATATTTCAAAAAATAATTAAACCATACCTTTTCTTCAAAATGCAAAAACAACACTTTCTGCCCTGTAGCGGGTAAATATTAAGTTAAAAATATGCCTCTTTTGCTGGGATAGAGTACATTTTTTGGGCATTCCGAAAACATGCACAACTGAAAATTGACGATTTTTGATTAATGACGTTCTTGAAAGGAGTGAGCGATATGTTATGTGAATTCTGTTAATGTACGGTGTACTGCAATAACAAAAATATATTTTTATTGTGTTATGTGAATAACAGAAAAATTTGAATAAAAATATTTTTTTTAAAAAATTTTCTTAATACATCGAACACATCAATCAGCCTGTAAGTGTTCGATGTATTTAGAAAATGAAACAATATTTTTTCTTGTGTTATATGATGCCTATAAATGCTCGATGTATTGAGAGAATTAAATCATGTTTTTTTTTCTTCTTGTGTCATGTGATGCCTGTAAATGTTCGATGTTTTAAGGGAGGATTTTTTTAAAATAAAATAATAAAAAAATAATAAAACATAAGTGGTTTGATATTTATTTTTAAATACATTGCATTATATTATTAAACTTTAAAAACGTTCTCCTGAAAAATCAAGCTTTTCGATTTATGACGTTCTTGAAAGGAGTGAGCGAAATGTGGAATTTTGTGATTGGAATAGTACAAGTACTTATTTTGTGTAACTCATTTATGGGAATGTCTTGATATGACTTTACTATAAAATTCCCAAATAAGATAAAAATAAAGAATTTAAGGTCAAATTTTAACAGCATTACCGAATACCGGCGAATGTGACTGGAAAACAGACCCGCATCGGTGTCATTCGTCAGTATTTTTGACGAATACATTTTACGCTCGTTAGGGCAGTGTTTTCTTGTTTGTATCGACGTCCGAGAGGCGATCGAGAAGTGTTTCCGGCGCGTAGTGCGCTTTAGCAGTGGTCCTCAAACTTTTCATCGCCGCGAACGTGTCAACGTTTGATAATTTTATCGAAGACCGCTAAGAGGAGGGACGGGACGTTGATTGTCTATATTTTAGATTTTATTTATTTATTTGTTAGAAACCCAACAGAATAATTGCAAAAATAACAAATAATAATAAAAGTCTGAAAAAAACTGTAGACTACATAAGTATAACTAAAATTGTAAAAGAAAAACAATTGTTTTTACCACTTGAGTTTATTGTATTATAACGAGTAGTTTCGGAAGCTATATATTCGGCATCATTTGCGCAACACTATATGTGAAGCCAAGTAATTTTTTTCTTCTTCTTTATTTTAAATTCTTCCCGCAAAGGCATGGCCTGTGTGTGGGTATACATTTTCATTTGAAGTTATAATAAAGGGCAGTGCGAGAACACAATAGATGAAAGGTGCTAATTTAAATCACAAGTATTTGATTTTATAAAAAAAAGATGAAAATGAAAAAAGTTAGCAAATAAGTATGTACTATATGAGTTATACGTATAAAAGAAAAAGGTACTTAGATCGGTTTTTTTAATAAATAATTTAAGCAACATTTTAAATCGTTTTGGAGCTAGTAGCTATTTCTAGTAAATTATTCATTCTTTGGCTAGTTTTTTCTTCTTCTTTATTTTAAATTCTTTTGCATTACATAACATAAACTCAAATACAAAAAAAATATGAATAAAATATAAAAATGAATACAAAAAAAAGATCCCACAAAGGCATGGCCTGTGTGTGGGTATACAATTTAATTTAGTCATAGTCAAGGGTATAAGGGTATAGGTTTTATAAGTAGAACTAGAATAAAGTTTTAATATAAAAAATGTTGTTAATATAAAAAAATATTGTAAAAAATATATAAATATAATGTCGTTTCCCGATTTTCAAGCAAGGCCTCGCGGCCCGCGGGTTGGGCGCCGCCGCGCTGTCGGATTCCGCGGCCCGCTACGCTCCGTTTAGCGGCGGCCAGTCCGGCCTAATTGCTCGAAATTACAAGTGTGAAAACGCGCGCTGGAGCGCCTCGCCGAAACGCGATCGGCCGAACCGAGACGCTCAAATTTCGTCGGCCGATCGAAAACTCAGACGTTTCTCGCGGAAATCTATCGACTTTGTATCAAATTAAATCATAAATATAATTTCTTCTTCTTTTTCCTCTTTCTTATTAGGACTATATCCTGTCATTCTCCATTCCGCTCCTGGGAAGTGGAAGACCAGATCGGTAGTGTAAAGGCAAAGGGGTGTATCTGTCAATTTTTTCTTTTTATAAGTTTGTTCCACAAAATGTCTAAAATAGTGTATTCCATAATCTGGAAAAAGGATATAGCTGTAGTTGCAATACTTAAGTTTTACTGAGATATTATTTTTTGACATCTCATCAAAGATGAAGAAGAATATGGAAGTCTGGGCATTTACGGGGTTTACGACCGTCATAGGCTGGTTTAAGTGATCACTTTACACACGTGTAACATTCACCAATTCTACCCATTATTGACAACCACACTACTCAAATTCTCGGAAGTTCTATATATATGAACCAATTTAGAAACTTTGTTCTTGAATCACTAGAACTTCACTAGAGACATCTATTGGTGAGATGTAAAGAAGCTTTTTTATTAAGCAGAAACTCTTATATTAGTATGTGAGATCCGAATCCTGGATTATAATCACACACATGAGAAACGCCAGAAAATACCATTTTTCATTTTTATTTTTAAGCTTATAATTTGACCAGATAATTTATTTACAACATTTTGAGTGTGTCCAAATACTTGTTCACAAAATCTGGATTATCTCCAATTACAGGAGTTATTTTCATATTATTATAAATAAATAAATTTGTATTATTATAAATAAATAAATAATATGAAAATAACTCCTGTAATTGGAGATAATCCAGATTTTGTGAACAAGTATTTGGACACACTCAAAATTTTGTTTACTGAGATATTTCAATAAACTGAAACATTTCAATAAACTCCCTAAAGAAAAAAAAATAGATGATATAAAAATACTTAAAAAATACTTGAAAAAAATTAAAGCTTATTACATTTAAATCTTGAAAAAATGTACAATTTTTTTTTTTTATCTTTTATTATATAACATTAAACCACGAGTGTAGGTTTCTCTCCAAGCACAAGAGGTCAGTCTCTTTTTTGGAGAGGCACAGCGAATCGAAATATAAAAGTTTTCCATTTGTATAAATGTTTCAAATGTATTATGTTATAAATAAAAATGTAAATATATTAAATAAATAAAAATAAAAATGTGTTCATATAAAAATGCATAAAACAAATGAGTTATTTAATTTCACAAGTTTGTTTTTGCTCTAACTGTAAAATTTGGTCTGAGACAGATATATGGTACACCTTTGCCTTGACACTACAGAGATATCTCTCCATCGTTTAGGTGGTCTTCCTGTGTGTCTGCTGCTTCTTATGCTGCTGTCCGTCGCTATTCAACACTCGATCCGAACTTGCTCTTCCCACATGATTTCTCCAGAAACGTCTTCTTTCTCTTCCCCATCGCACAACGTCTTCAACATCGCAGATTTTTCTTATTCAAGAGTTTCTTACACTGTCGCGAAGTGTTAGGCCTGCAATGGGTCGTAGAGTCTTCAATTCGGATGTTCTAAGGAGGCCTTTCGTTCTAGCGGTGTCAGCTCTTGTTTCTGTGCCGGTCTTAATAAACAATTTAAATGCATTTTTTAGATTCATTGATTGATTCGGTAGTCACTTTATGGTAATATCAGCAGACCAGCATCACCCCCCGCCATCTGCAGTTGACTATCCACAATGACGGGAGCTCAAAAGCTACTCTCCGGCGTTACCGTCGCTCAGGGAGGCGTCCTGCCCAACATCTTGACCAGACTCCAGCCCAAGAAGACCGAGAAGAAGGCGCAATAATACAGCGGCTGCACGGCTGTCCAAACTTAAAACACAGAAAGGGACATTTTTTTTGTAATATGTTTTTTTTTGCATTTTTGGACTGAGTAGCATCAACTTAGTCCAAAAATGCAAAAAAAACGTACTACAAAAAAATGTCTCTTACTGTGTTTTGAGTTTGGACAGCCGTGCACTTTCCCCCCTTAGATTCAGTAGATTGATGACGTTTTTCTTTAATATTTTATTATTTTATAATATAATAATAATAATAATAATAATAATAAAAACCTTACCCGCACCCTAATGGTGCATAGCGCACTGTTTCATATAAATGCAGTGTTATCTTGATCGTTTACACATGAAGCAAAGGTGATCAGCCCTCCGCTACAGGTGCCAGTCCAGGGTAATATTGAATAAATATTACAGTACAAAAATCACTTATATTTATTTGACATCCCTGGGAATCGAACCCGGGACCTCCAGAACGGTAGCCGAGCGTGCTGACCATTACACTACGGAGGCGGACAATTTTTAAAATTTTTATTTTTATAATATACGTAATATTAAATTTATATTTGTATCGATTTGGTCACTGAGTACCTACTTAGGATACTCCTAGGTAGGTACTCAGTGGGCCCGCTAGTGTCACCTATAATTATGAATAATCAACCACTTTGAGCGTTTAATTAAAATAATCATCGTATGATAATTATAAATTACGATTATATAAATACATCGAATGATTCGACCTTCCGCATTCCTAATCGAAAGATAATAAATCACTTGCTAGTAAATTTATCTATTTGCAAAACACTTCACTACTTTTGGATTCTAGACACATTCTGCCAAACACACCTACTTCACAATGAGACGTCCATCTAGATAAATAATAATTACATCTACATATATTTTTTTTAAATAAAAAAATATATATTTATGTTTTTATTATTTACAAAAATACTTATTCTGATTACAGATCTCTCTAACCCTTGTCCGCACCCCAATGGTGCATAGGGCACTGCATCATATAAACGCAGTGTTATCTTGATCGTAAACACATGAAGGAAAGGTGATCATTCCTCCGCTTCAGGTACCAACCAGTCCAGGGTAATACTGAATAAATATTAATAATAATTTAAAAAAAAAACCCTTATCCGCACCCCAATGGTGCATAGGGCACTGTGTCATATTAACTCAGTGTTATCTTGATCGTTTACGCATTAAGGAAAGGTGATCAGCCCTCCGCTTCGGGTACCAGTCCATGGTAATATTGAATAAATATTACTGTGAAAAAATCACTTATATTTATTTTACCCCCCTTGGGAATCGAACCCGGGACCTCCAGAACGGTAGCCGAGCGTGCTGACCATTACACTACGGAGGTGGACGATCTGATTCCAGATACTTTATGTATTCACATGATAGGTATGTTTAAGAAAAAATACATGTACTCGGATATAACGAGTAACGGTTATAACGAGCAATTCCAGTCCGTCCCGTCATCCTCGTTATAACTTAGTAGACCCAAAAAATCTGTGTTTGATTTAAAATTAATACATAAATTGAAATGGAGTTCTTCAAATTAAACGCCAAATCAATTAATACTAGACATATCATTAATTTCATGACAAGTAGGTACATATGAGTTCACTACAGCCATCTATGTCGGATTGAGAAAGCTTTTAATTTGGCAGCGACCCTTTCATTTAGATGTATACAAGATCCAAACTATTACAACCCATGTTTGAATCAACCTAGAAAGCAAGATCGAGAATATAAATTGTAAAAGCGAAATTGTTGATTTCCAAACGTATCCTGTATTCACGTTAGAGTTCTAGCTGTTAGTTTGTAGAAACGGTCTATTAGTAGCATTTACTATCGTTATCGACTACCAGTTATATTATAAGGTCATTTTCCCTAGACAAGATTATCCACTTTCAATATAAATGAAACTCCGTCTGATGACGACGGCATAAGTACCACATACCGTGGGTTAAATGCACTATTTTAATGTTTGCACGTTTATGTATATATACATATATCGCTCACTCCTTTCAACAACGTCATATATATTTATTGATTTGGCGTTTAATTTGAAGAACTCCATTTTAATTTATGTATTAATTTTAAATCAAACACAGATTTTTTGAGTCTACTAAGTTTAGTAACTTAGTAGACTCAAAAAATCTGTGTTTGATTTAAAATTAATACATAAACGTCATCTATCAAAAAACTTGATTTTCAGGAGATCGTTTTTAAAGTTTAAAAATATAAAAAAGTATCAAAAATAAATATTCATATCCGTTGATTTTTATTTATTATTTGACATGTCACTCACTCCTTTCAACAAAGTCATATACCAAAAACTTGATTTTCAGGAGATCGTTAAAGTTTAAAAATATAATACAATGTATCAAAAATAAATGTCAAGCCGTTTATTGAACTGTTTGCTGTGCAACAGATCTTTTTAGGTAAAACCTGAATGTTTTTTCTCCGTTTGAAAAATATTTTAGTATATTTAAAAAATGAATTAAACAATACCTTTTCTTCGAAATGCAAAAACAACACTTTCTGCCCTGTAGCGGGTAAATATTAAGTTTAAAATAGGCCGCTTTTGCTGGGATATAGTACATTTTCTGGGCATTCTGGGCGAAAATTGATGATTTTTTTATTTATGACATTGTTGAAAGAAGTGAGCGATATGTCAATAATAAAAATATGAGTGTGTTATCTAGTGTTATAATAATGATATGAATATCTTTGTTAGTTTTTTTTCAATTTCACATACTGAGGACGCCTGAAAATATGATTTTCAATTTTAATGAATCTTATAATTTGACCAGTTAGCGTCTAAAATTTCTCTTTCGTCTGCTAAATAAAAAGCTTACTCAAATCAACCATTGATGCTGCCGAGAGCTCACACATGAAAACGACGTGCATTATATAATATGTGTTGTGAATAAAAAAAATAAATTAATCAATAAATCGATAAATAATGTTAGATGGAAAAGAGCTAACATAAAGTAAACTCACTAGTAAGCATAGTTTATAATATTATTAGATTAAAACCAATATTTTTAGCTTTTCCACTTTATTTTTATTTGACCAGCGACCGGGTTTCGTCGTTACCGACATCATCAGACTGGTGGGAGGCTATACAAATTGTTATGTTATATATAAAACAAGGCAGGAGTTGATAACCACGATTTGATATAATTGATATAATTTTAATTTAATTGGTATAATTTTATATATAACAACAATTTGTTTAGCCTCCCACCAGTCTGATGATGTCGGTAACGACGAAACCCGGTCGCTGGTCAAATAAAAATAAAGTGGAAAAGCTAAAAATATTGGTTTTAATCTAATAATATATTAAAAATGCAATTCCATCACGAAGTGTCAGTGGATAATATAAATCTATTACATAGTTTATTCGTTGTTGAAATTCTTGGTAAACATCTAATTTAAGACGTATTGAATTGATGCCTTAAATAAGCAAATTCAATATTTGGATCCAGATAAGAGGTGTGGGAAATAACTTAGTGCAATAAAACATTGTGGATTAGTGCGTTTACTATCAAAATACTCGCTAGCAATTAAATGCAGTGATAAGTCATCGTATAATGCAACCGTATTTGCGATTTCGTGCGTCATAATATTGCGGAAAGAAACGCATTGTTCATTGATTTGGCATTAACTTTGTAGTATAACGAAATGATTCAAATAAAAAAAGGAACACTCGTATAAGAGAATAAGAGCGTTTTAAATTTTAAAAAAGAACGGTCGTATTCGTTTCGGTGTTTGAAAATGATGCGGAATGCATCGAAACACGTGTCACAATAGATTTTTAAGAAAAAGTGGCATGAAAAAAGTGGTAGGAAAAAGAAGCAGAGGAAGACCCAGCAAAACCTGGCACAATCAGGTATGTCAAATACTTGAAAGCGGCCGGGTCAGGAGTCGTTATAATCGTCGGGTATGTATGAGGAGATGCATGAATGTAGAAGAGGCGTTCGATTCTCTCTGCCTACCCCGACGGGGAAGTAGCAAGATGGTTATTTAGTTAATTAGTTAGTTACATTAATTAAAAATGATGAAATAACAATCAATACAAATAAAAAAAAAAAACAAGAAACGATACGTCCGCAGTCAGATGGCGGAGACCACGAATATGATAAAAAAAATTACCTTCGCTTTCGTTCTCCCGGCGGCGATGTTGCTCCTGCCGTTGATGAGTATGTTGTCGTTCTCGAATGCGACGTCGCAGGGAGATGGCGGTCGACCCGTCCAGTCCTCGTCGCCGCTGTCTGCGTTCCCGTTGCTGCTGTCCGTACAGGACTCCCCGCCCAGACCGGGAATCAGGATGACGTCACCAGTGGACTGGAAGAAGTAAAGAAAGCGTTATTTTATTTATTTGGAAATTTTACGCAACAGTTACAAAAATACGTTTACAATAATGTGTAACAAAAAACAGGTATTTGTAACATTTCATTTACAAAATTTCACATATCGCTCACTCCTTTCAACGTCACACATCATAATAACTTGATTTTTCATAAGATCGTTTTTAAAGTTTAAAAATATAATACTATGTAAAAAATTAAAAATAAAGCCACTTATTGAACTTTTTACTGTGCAACAGATATCAAAATGCATTTTGAAGAAAATGTATTGTTCATTTTTTTTTTAATAAACTATACTTATTTATTTAAAATGGAGAAAAAACATTCAGGTTTTACCTAAAAAGATCTGTTGCACAGTAAAAAGTTCAATAAGTGGCTTGATCTTTATTTTTAATACATTGTATTATATATGTAGTGGCTTGATCTTTATTTTTAATACATTGTATTATATATCTAAACTTAAAAAACGATCTCCTGAAAAATCAAGTTTTTTTTTAAATTTACGACGTTCTTGAAAGGAGTGAGCGATATATAAGAAACGCTAGAAAATATCCTTTTCGGTTTTTTTTGGTTTAGCTTATATTTTGACCAGTTAATTTATTTACACCATTTTGAGTGTTAATATTCCAAATACTTTCTATTTTTTCATATTAAAATATTCCCATTGCCCGCCTCTGTGGTGTAATGGTCAGCGTGTTTAGCTACCGTGCTGGAGGTCCCGGGTTCGATTCCCAGGGGGGGAGGGTGAAAATAAATATTAGTGATTTAACACGGTAATATTTATTTATTATTACTCTGGACTGGTTCCTGAAGCGCAAGAGTAATCACCTTGCCTTCATGTAAGTAATGATCAAGATAACACTGCGTCAATTTTATGCAGTGCCCTATGCACCATTAGGTGCGGATAAGGGTTATACAAAAAATATTAAAATAAAATATAACTACTATAATTGATGATAGTCCAGATTTGTAAACAAGTGTTTGGACACACTCAAAATGTTGTAAAGCAATCAATAACTGAGCGGTGCCTATCGGACAATTCTGCACTGATTTTTTTTTTAAATAGCACATGTTACATGACCTTTATGTTAATATGTTCGTGCGACCGTAAACATATGTAGGTAGGTAGGTGTATTATATTATTTGCTGTTTTATTACGTACATAATGCAGAGCCATAGAGAGACACGCCCATACCGTGTAGCATGTATGTATTTTGTTTGATTTTTCCCATGGAAATGCCGTTTCAGACCTGACAATTCAACGGCAAAAAAACCTATCACCGAAAACTAAACTTGCAGTACACAACGGAATCCTGGTTTCAATTCTAATGTATTGAGGTGAAGCGTGGATTTGGCAGAAGAAGGATGAAAGTAGACTGAATGCAGTCGAAATGCAGTCTCAGTGCGGCAAAACCATGTACGATAGATGTTCGAACAGTGAAATAAGGAAAGAATGCAAGGCCAAGATAGCATTATCGACAAAATGAAGAAGTGTGCGTTGAGATGGTTTAGTATGTATCAAGTTGATATCACAACGTAGATGAAGAGGAAAATGGGAGTCTGGCCATTTACAGTTTCACGATCGATCGTAGGCCGGTTTAAGTTATCACTTTGTCATAATTGTATCATTATTATCATGTAAAAAAAAAGAAAAACGATAGGCAATAACGCGATTTTAAAACAAGCATTCGTTCTATGTTTAAGAATAAAAATAATTAATACAGAGATATTTTCTTAAAATACTACCTCAAGGGTGCTCAGTATTCACCTATTATATTATTAAAAAAATATTGACACAAAAAAGCAAAACCATTAAAAAAAGATAGGTTTCATATTATTTTTTTTACATCTTATGGTAGATAAAGAAGAATATAAATATCTGGGTATTTACAGGGCTTACGACCATCATAGGCTCCAAGCCTTATTCTTCTTTATCTACGTTGAGATGTAAAAAAAGTAAAAAATAACTCCGAATAATCCAGATTTGCGAACAATTATTTGGATACACTCAAAATATTGTACGATAGGTTTCAATGTCTAGTACAATGCTAAGAAGCATAACTTTGCATTCGCAACGCGTCGGACAAAACACATAACTCATAAAAATAATATCCTCCATAATTTACATAACACCATTGTTCCCATTGTCTGGCGTCGATTCTCCACCCGCGGTTGAATCGTTGAAACGTTGAATCGCGATGAACGAAAGAAAAAAAAACGCGGCCCTGTGAGAACGCGCCTCTAGGTTCGCCGGCCGTTCACTTGACATTGGAAAATGCATTCCCACGAGATCGGAAACGCGGGGAGAAAGGGCGAAAGCGCGAGGGGTACTTAATCAAAAGGGAAGAAATGGAACGACCGTCCCGTCAATTTGCACCGGTGACAAATCGACATTTCTACAAAGCGGTAGAATTTCACTGGCCATTTTTTTCGCATCTCGCGATCAGGTGGTGAAATGATTCGACGCAGTTTTGAGCGGCAAAGAAAACGGCGCGCGGTAGCAAAAAGGATCGAGCATTCGTATAAGAAAGATTATACATTGATATTAGGTGAATTTGTCGTTTTTATAAAGTGTCGCGATACTTTCCATGTGCGGCGCAGGTATTTTCATTGTGCAGTGTTGCCAAAGTGTGCAGATTTCTAAGCCGTGATAAGGAACAAATTTATTATGCAATTTCTTATTAATGCTAAGTGGTTGATTAGACCAGTGGTCACCAACATGTGGTCCGAAAAAAGTTCATACGGCTCATAAAATTCATTTTTTCAATTCCCGATTTTGGCGTATAAATAATTAATATATTAATTTTATACAATTTTGTTATTTGGCTGTGAATTCACGGCAGTTATATTTTAATTAATCAATCGGAATTTGATGAAATTAAAAAGGGCCACAAGGCTTACTCCAAGTATAAGATGAATTTGATGAGTAGTAGCTAGTGGATACAAAATGAAAAACATGGGGTATATCGCTCACTCCTTTAAACAACGTCATATATCAAAAATCATCAATTTTCAGTTGTGCATGTTTTCGGAATGCCCAGAAAATGTACTATATCCCAACAAAAGCGGCATATTTTAAACTTAATATTTACCCGCTACAGGGCAGAAAGTGTTGTGTTTGCATTTTGAAGAAAAGACATTGTTTTATTATGTTTTTAAATATACTAAACATTTTTCAAATGGAAAAAAAACATTCAAGTTTTACCTAAAAAGAAATGTTGCACAGTAAAATGTTCAATAAGTGGCTTGATATTTATTTTTAATATATTTTATTATATTTTTAAACTTTAAAAACGATCTCTGGAAACCCCAGCGAGGACCGTTTAAAAAATATATAATTGTAAGTATGTGGATGATGAAAAATAAATTTTTATTGATAAAACAAGATCTATGAAAAAGTAAAATACAAGAACTACATACAGTATAAATAAATAAATTTGACAGTCAAAAGGCCTCAATTATTACCTATCTCTTTTTTTTAATTATATATATGCTGTATATATGAATTAGATAAGGCCATGGCCTAGGTGACGTTATCCAGGACAGAAGGACATAACCTGAGGACGAGGAGAGCCGTACCCAGGAAGAAGATGAATAAGATATTCCTACAATAAAATAAATATTTCGATATAATAAAATGAGCATACATAAATTATTATTTTAATCGACTTCAAAATTTATTTTCATTCAATCAAAAAATCTATCCGGCCCTTTTCTCGAAAAAGTGGGCGACCACTGGATCGGACCATTACTTTCTACAGATACTAGTGCCGGCGATGCTGATTTTAGCAAGGCCGCTTGGTATTACATTGCATAACTACGCTTCAAAGGCTTACCTGAACCAATTTGCTGATTTGAAATATCAACGCGAATAAGGAACGGTGGATAAACATGGAAAGTATTACGAAACGCGATAAACCATTTAGTAACTAGCCAGCGAACCCCCCTACAACGTTGAGATAGGTACCTCTTCATCTTAGGGAATGTTATAAGGAGTTACAACATTTTGAGTGTGTCCAAATACTTGTTCACAAATGTGGATTATCTCCAATTGAGAGTATTTAAAAAAATTAAATTATTTGTCAAAAAACTCTTAATAGGAGATAATTCAGATTTGTGAGCAAGTATTTGGACACGCTGAATGTTGTAAATAAATTAACTGGTCAAATTAGAAGCTAAAATTATAATAAAATGAAAAGGATATTTTCTAGCGTCTCTTATGTACATATGTGATTATAATCCAGAATTCGGACCCCACATTTATTTATTTATTGATTTATTATATTTATTTCATAAATACATAGATACATATTTATTTCATATATACATTTACTATATGTATTACGGCTCTTTAGGCATGGCCTGTGTTGAGCCGAATACTAACTTGTTAATACAATTTTTATTATTTTTTAATATTATTTGTTTGTACATACAAATGAAAGAGTCTCTGCTCGATAAAAAAGCTTCTTTCATTTCACCATAGATGTCTCTAGTGAAATTCTAGTGATTTCAATTTCATATGGTGTACGGAGTGCGAAGAAGTTTTTGAAGGAAAGGAAGGGAAGGGTAATTAACTATGAGTATTTCAATGTTTTATAATTTAGTACATAAATCCTGATGATGACAAAGTTCTAGTCGAAACCGGTTGGATAAACTGTACCAATAAAAAGTGTTAAAAACAAAGTTGTTTTATTTTATAAAGTTTATAAAATCCGTCACAAAGTATCTGCGAAAAACATTCGAGAAACTTTTAATATGACCCAATACATAAAAAAAATCTACAGGGCACATTAGATGCGTTTCCACACGCCTTATCTGATTGGCTGTCTATAATTTATACGGAATCTGTTGCATTATCATAATAATTATCCAATAAATGTCACTTCAGGCAGCCTACAAATTAATTAAAATTAATCACATGCGTCGTTATTTTAAATGAATGGGTGTCAATTATTATTCGTACATGTTGTATATTCAATTCAAAGCAAATGTCCTGCTTCTATCTATAAATTATTACGAAGACACTTGCATTAAGGCCCGATATTCGTTAATTGCATCGCAACTAATTTTTCTCTTATTCCAGGTAACATCTTACGTGTTGCTTTGTAATTAAGGTAACAACAATAAAAGTTTATTCTTAATTAATCTTTACAATATTTTTCTATCTATCTGATTCTGACAGTTCAGAATATTATATTTTTCTATCTGATGTCTTTTGTTTCTTCAGTGCGACATCTGGTAGTAGATCTGTTTTATGTAGGTACTATATGTAAGTACTTAATAAAATGTATAGGTAGGTACCTAGGTATTTTATTACATACATATTCTAAAAAACAAAAAAATATAGAATATACATTCTTTAAAAATATTTTTTTTGAAAACTCCTTACTCAACTCCTCACTCCTTTTACACAACGTCATACTTATATCAAAAATCTTAAATATTCAGTTGTGCGTGTTCTCGGAATGCCCAGAAAATGTACTATATCCCAGCAAATGCGGTATATTTTTAACTTAATATTTACCCGCAGCAGGGTAGAAAGTATTGTTTTTGCATTTTTAAGAAAAGGTATCGTTAATTTTTTTTTTTAATTTACTAAATATTTTTCAAATTGAGAAAAAACATTCTGGTTTTACCCAAAAAGAACTGTTGCACAGTAAAAAGTTCAATAAGTGGCTTTATATTTATTTTTTATACATTTTAAAATACAAATTTCTAAGGGTGCGTATATCATTAAATTCTTTCCCTATACGAAATAGGAAACCGCACATTTCAAATGGAGAAAAAACATTCAGGTTTTACCTAAAAAGAGCTGTTGCACAGTAAAAAGTTCAATAAGCGGCTTTTTATTTATTTTTAATACATTTTATTATATTTTTATACTTTAAAAACGATCTCCTGAAATATCAAGTTTAATGATTTATGACGTACTTAAAAGGAGTGAACGATATGTTGTAAAATGGGATACTTAATTGTGAATTTGCTAATCATGAGTCATAATAATATGACGATGATGATAAAATTTGTGTATGATGAAATAAATTATATACTCGTATATACACAGCCCTGGTCATATGTATGTAATAAAATACCTAGGTACCTACCTATACATTATATTAAGTACTTACAAATAGTACCAACATAAAGCAGTTCTACCACCAGATGTCGCATGCGTCGCACTGAATAAAACAAAAGACATCTGATAGAAAAAATATAATATTGTTAACTGTCAGAATCAGATAGATAGAAAATTATTGTAAAGATTAATTAAGAATAAACTTTTATTGTCGTTTCTTTAATTACAAAGCAACACATTGTTTATTTTATTATTATACACCCACTTTACATATTATTTACACCCAATTTACGAAGAAAAATATCACCACGTTATATGTATTAGGTACTTCCTAAAGAATTGGTGTATGTCTTTTAATACTGCAATTCTTGGAATTCTTGACATGTCGAATAATAAATAAAAATCAACGGATATGAATCTGAATAGGCCTACGAGTGTGTGAGAAAAGCGGATACTTGACACGTTTGGTGATGTAAAGGCCAATGTCAAGATAGATCATTAACACGCGGGTCTAGTCAGCATTTCCCGTGTTGCCGCCCTGACGCTAACTGGAGATTTCACACCGCAAATGCGCAGAGCGGTTAAAATTTTATATCAAATCACACGTGGGATCAAATAAATAAATTACTATGAAGAAGACCCATTGTTTAGGAAGAAAATTACGAGTATTATCGTTAATAAATATTAAGGTTTTTGATTGAGTGTAATTTTTAGAGTCGATGACACTAGGATGTATGTAGGTTCAGAGATACAATGGATACTTTTTGACAATTTTATTGATTTTTAAAAATAAAAATATAAAAAAATATTTTTATTTTAATGTTTTTTTTTTTACTCAGTTCCTTTATATACTTAAATTAACAGAATAAAATTTTACCTGTATACTACCACAAAGTGACTGCCGAATCAATTAATAAAATGAGACAATTTTATTATTATTTATTTCAGACACTGGATGAAATATCAATACGGCTGAAATATCAATTTACGTATAGTAGATGTTTATGTAAATTTCACAAATTCTCTGCTAAAATTCAACTCTCATCAAAATTACAACTAACATAGAAAAGGAACCCTAAAACAGTGCATACATACATCCTTCGGAAACGAATGGAAGGAATGGATGTTAAGTCGGGTTGTAGTCCCGTGGTTAGTGTCGCGGACTCTTATTTCAATGTTTCTCGATTCGAACCCACTCTACCACAATTTGATACCTATTTCTAATAATGAGCCGCTTAGGCTCACAGAAATAGTATGAAATTGAAGTATTTTTATAAATAACAAAAAAATAACAATAATAATGATAATGTTTCAAATAAAGAATAAAATACTTAAGCCAGTACATTTGTGATGTTTGTGATTGAATGCAATTATACTAAAAATCCCACGGTTATAGAGTATAAGTAATCGGATACAAGGAGGCGTTGAGAATGCTATGAAAATGACTCTTCATTGTATGTATACACATTTAATTTTATTACATTCACAATTTTGTAATTGAATCAAAACAAAGATATCCATAGAAAATTTAAATAAAATTGATTTCTTTGCAAATCACAAAAAAATACATCAAAGGTGTACTCTCAAAAATACATTAAGGAAGCGACCGGCTGCGCGAGAAGTCACACGTGGATTCCGCGTACATTTTTTTATAATATACATTAGAATTTATTAAAAAATATATATATATTGAAAAAATAATTTTACATTTTTTTAAAAACTCCTTACCTTTCAATAACTCTTTTCTTTTCAAAACCATATATTTACTTCGAAGGAAAACTTATTTTTTCAATACTAAAACGGTGTTTTAAATAAACAAAAAAATATGTTAAATGTTACCTGGGTCAAAAGAAAATTAAGTTGTGGGCTATCGTATATCCCGTCTTAAGTGCAATTACTTATTTCGTAATACATACTTGTTTATGTGAATGACTTGATATGTAACTGTCCAGTAAAATTTCCAAATAAAATAAAATAAATCGAGGAAAGTAGCGATTACCATCCCAATCGAATAATCGAAAAAGTAACAGTCACCCATTAGTCGCATCCCTACGAGTCGAATCATACGCAAGAGACTGTCGTCAAGTTTTGTGAGGACGACCACCAGTCAAGAATCGGAGAGAATTTCAGAATTAATTACGCACTAAGCGGCCTGTCGCTGTGACGGCGACGTGCGCTAGTGTGCGCATATGTGCGCACACACGCGCGCAAGGCGGTGTCGGTGCGTGTCTGTCTGCCCTTCCGAGCTGTCGGAATGCACCGCCGAACCGGTCTTCCAGCCCCCCCCCCCTTCCTCGCCCAGACGGTCCCCTCACTCACACTCACCCGTCGAAAGGACAAGACGGTCGATCGAAAATCAAATGAGATCTTGTTCCATCGATCGATTCGGCAGTCGAGATTTTGTGCCATTAATTGATTCGGCATTCACTTCTTGGTAAATACGAGTGTCTATCCGTTTTTAATTTGAATTGAGCTTGGTAAATAAGAGTATCTATCCGTTCTTAGTTTGAATTTTGTTTGGTATTTACCAATATCGAGTATCTATCCGTTCTTAATTTGAATTTTGCTCGGTAAACACGAGTATCTACCCGTTCTTAGTTTGAATTTTGCTTGGTAAATAGGAGTAACCATTCGTTCTTAATTTGAATTTTGCTTTGTAAATACCAGTGTCCATCCGCTCTTGATTTGAATTTTGCTTGGTAAATACGAGTAAATATACAATTCTTAATTGATCTAAGGCAAAGGACGATCAAATTAAATATATATTTTTAAGTTTCACAATACTTGGTCATTACACCAATTTCTAAAAATCTACTGTCACACGTTTTTCGTCATTTTCAAACCCAGTAATGAAGCAGAATGCATCGAAACGATTTCGAATTTAACAAAAAGTGGTATTTACCAAGTAAAACTTAATAAAAAACTCGTTATTTAATCCTATCGCCCATGCCTAGTTTCAATGTATTTACTTTCGATTCGAATATACGTGCACATACATATGTTGGTTCAACCACAGGAATCACTATCTTGCATGTATTTACATACTCCCAAGTAATGTGATGCCTCGCCTTACTTTAAGTAAACAAACACGAACTGCGTACATCATACTATTTCCGAGAAAAATGTGTTCCCCATCATCGACTTGCATAAATGCAGCGGGCGCGTGATACAATCGCGGACGTCAATTCCCGACCGCGTAAATATAAATAATAATAATAAATATTACTAATTTTCCGAAATCACGCTAATATTTGACCATATAAGGAAAAATCTATACTAAAAGAGCTCAGACCGATTATTATTCCCTGCATCGTGTCCTCATTCCAGTTAAAAATTTTACTTGATTTTTTTAACCGTTAGAGTGCTGAGAATCGATATAGCGACTTTGGTATACTTTGCCAAAGGCTTGATCGTCGATATACCGACGATAACTCCGGTGTATTTTGGCCATCAAGGTGGGAGGTTGTGCCGCTGTTGTTGTTGTTTTAAAACATTTGAGTGTGTCCAAATACTTTTTCACACATTTAGGAATTCTAATAGGCTGGTTAAGTGATCACTTTACACAAGTGAAATATTCACCATTCTACCCATGATTGACAACCACACTACTCAACTTTTTGAAATGCCTAGATATATGGTCAATCTAGACACAAGTGCACATGAGTTCACAACATCCATCTGTGTTGGACTATACAAAATCAGAACTCTTTAATTGAATTATTTTTACATACTGGGAAACGCCTGAAAACATATTTTTTATGTAGCTGATGATTTGAGCAATTAAAACCAGACCAGAAAAAACTAATTAACTCGTCTCCTATGACGATCTTTGATTTTTTTTAAATAACGAGGAAAAGAAGGAAGCCGATCTCGTATTGTTCGGTTTTTGATCGAATAAAACAATCGCTAGTTATTTCGAAATTTACAATGCAAGGGCATTTTTTGTATAACCTTCACCGACGAATTACGTACTTTGTTTCACTATAAACCAAAACCTCGGCCTTCAATTACAGGTAGGATCACTTAATAACTAAATTCACACACACTGATATCTCAACAAAGATGAAGAAGTATTACACAAAAAATATTTGTAATAAAAATAAATTAAACAACAAACATAAAACAATGATTCAGGAAAACACTTCGTTTTTTACCACTTGAGTTTTACTATAGACTACATGTTTCAGAAGTTAAACTTCCATCATTCAGGTCTGTATTATCTTCTTCTTCTTTTTCCATGTTCGCTCCCTAGGTGGAGCATATGGCCAACACGAGTCGTCTCCAAGTCACTCTGTCACGCGCCATCTCCTTGGCTTCCTCCCAGGTCAGTCCGGCGTCTCGAAGTTCCGCTGAGTATAGTCGGTGAATGGTCGTCAGCGGCCTTCCGGGGCGCCGGAATCCTCGGGGTTGGAAGAAGAGACATGAGGGGTTGATGCCCTCAGGTGGCATTCTAAGGACATGTCCCAACCATGTCCACCTTCTTCTCTTCAGGACTTCCAGTATGAGGGGCTGTTGAGTTCTTCTCCTCACATCGTCATTCCTGACGAAGTCATACCACTTTATACCCAGTATTCGCCTCAGGCATCTATTTTCAAAACTTGCTAGTTTCTTGCTTTGAGCTTTGGTGAGGTGCCACGACTCACATCCGTACAGCAACACTGTTAGGATGCAGGCGTTAAAGAGACGACACTTGGTTTTTGTCGAATAAAGCAGTGAGTCCCAGACATTGCGCATTTTATTGAATATAGCTCCTGCCATTCCGAGCCGTACATTCAGTTCCTTCTGGACACTACCATCCTCCACCATGAGTGTTCCAAGGTATCTGAAGGTGTCGACTCGAACGAGCGCTCGTCCCTCACAAGTAAGATGTTGATCTCGGTCCGGACAGGCTGAGTTGCACATGACATTGGTCTTTTTGGCGTTCACTCTTAGGCCTAACCGAGCGGAGTTTATTTGGAGGGAGTCAATTATATCTTGCAGGGCTCCGATCGATGTATCTATTAGAACTGCATCGTCCGCATATTCTAAATCGCATAATTTCTGAGCAGGACTCACTGCAATTCCTCGATCCGGTGGAATTGACATTCGTAGGATGAAGTCAAACATGATGATGAAGAGAAATGGGGCTAGTACACAGCCTTGCTTCACCCCAGTAGAGACCTCAAATGGTTCACTGCACACATCATCTATTCTAACGCAGCTGTAGCATCTGTATTATACAGACCTGAATGATGGAAGTTTAACTTCTGAAACATGTAGTCTATAATAAAACTCAAGTGGTAAAAAACGAAGTGTTTTCCTTAATCATTGTAACATGTCTTACCACAAAGTTAATGCCAAAACAATAAATAAAATAACAAACATAAACATTAAATAATAAGTGTTAGTCCCTCTCCAAGCACAAGAGCTTAGTCTCTTTATTGGAGAGAACTGCATTATTAAGTTTAGGATTGTAAAAGTAGAAATGTCAAGAAAATGAATTAAAATTAGAAAAAAAAACTTTTGTTACCATATTAAATTAAAAACATATGCGGAACAGGGCTAACGACCTGTCGTAAGTGATCACTTAACACACGAGTTACATTCACCATTACACCCAGGATTGACAACCGCACCGGAAGTTGTATTTATCCTTCAATTGATTCATTCTTTCGCACGCGAGTTCTCAGCACAATCTGTGGTTGAGTTGTTTTTTTAAATTTTATTTAACAGAGACCTTCATGAAATGTATGTAAGATTATTTGAAAGTCTTGATGGAAGTCTGGACATTATAAATGCCCAGATTTACATATTATTCTTTATCTATGTTGAGATGTAAAAAAAAATAACATGAAAAATAATTCCTATAATTGGAGATAATCCAGATTTGTGAACAAGTATTTGGACACAAGCAAAACGTTTAAATATTTTCATTTCTTCACAAGCATTGTGAAATTAAAGAAATTTTGTGATTAAAAAATAAATAAAAATTATTTTTTTCCATTGAGACTTGACTGAGCCATAGCGACCCATGGCCGGGTACAGCTTGTTTCCAAGAAATAATAAATATGTAATAATAAAACATACAAACATTAAAGTTCATATTAATATTTATATTCAAAGCGATTTTCACGAATATTGTACGTACATTCATGATATATGATGTAATAATTTTGTAGGAAGAATCAACCATAAAATATATCATGTAACACATGAAATGAAATGTAATAAGAGTAAGAACTAGCGGAAGGTGAAATGTATGAAATCAATTTTATTTATCGGATACAGGAACAACATATGTAGAACAATGTGTTTCTGAGAGGCTTACTGGTGTAAAGGAAGTGAATATAGCGTGTTAGGATGTGTATTTATTTATTTCGTTATCAGATTTATACCCGTATGAATACAATCGAAGCTACTGAAGAACCTTCAATGAATTATCACCTGTATAACTCAATAATTGTTTTTTGTATAAATTTGTAATAATCATTTCGATTCGTATGAAAAAATCAAAACATTTATTATATTCAAGTTTTGTACTGACATTTTTTGGTGGAACTGCATTTTATAGAATAAAATAATAACTAGATACTTATGTAGTTTTTTTCCGCATGAATTTTATTTGACCAGCAACCGGGTTTGGTCGTAACCGACATCTGACTAACTGAATAACTAACCCAGTTTGATGGAAAAAAACTACATACTTAGTTGTTATTTTATTATATCAAAACATTTATTGAAGATGACTGTGACCAAAATGATAGTTATTTATATATAAAATATTAGCACTGCTTTTTAGAGTCTACTAAATTGAATTTTATTATTAAAAACAGATAAAAATAAAAATTGTGACAATTGTTTCGGCCATAAAAAGGCGAAATAATAGCCACAAATTGGATTCTTGTGTTTTTAATAATAAAATACGATTTCATTCAAACCCTTATCCGCACTCCAATGGTGCATAGGGCACTGCATCATTAAACGCAGTGTTATCTTGATCGTTAACACATGAAGGAAAGGTGATCAGCCCTCCGCTTCCGGTACCAGTCCAAGGTAATATTGAATACATATAATAGTGAAAAAATAACTTATATTTATTTGACCCCCCTGGGAATCGAACCCAAGACTTCCAGTACGGTAGCCAAGCATGCTGACCATTACACTATGGAGGCGAACGAAAATACGATTAAGTCGACTCTAAAAATCAGTGTTTGATTTTATTATTTAAACAATACATGTATATTTTAAAAAAAAATGGACGTGAACTGACGTGCGGCTCTCAGCGCTGCCGGTCGCAAACTTAATTATTTTTATTGCGAGTAAGGCCTTAAGGAGTGCTACAGATTTGGATTGACAAAGTAAATACCACAATCCTTCTGACGATAGAGATATGGCTGTGCCTATACTCGTAAATTAGGAGTAAATACGTACATGTGTCGTTGACTAAGCGAATTGTGAATCAGTGTTTATGCGGATATGGTGTCGGTCTTATGTGGAAACGTTCTGTTAAATCGAATGTAAACAGTACTCGAGCGACTTTGAAGGAAGTCGAGGAAAATCCGAATACAGTGCCAGCTGGCTAATCCAAACGTCATCCACGTACGTGTTTTGAGAAAAAAGGAATTTTCTTCGATATTTGTTTATAAAACTATATGAAAGAAAATTGTTTAAATTGAAAAATTTATTTGTTATCTACATACATACATACAAATACATTTCTTTAAAAATTCATAAACATAGTTCACATATATTTTTTTGCAGAGACCCACCAAGCCACCTTGTGTGTCTTGTCGGTGGAGTTCTTTTCACATACGTTTTTTTTACTGTTTTTTATCTATTTTAACCATGCAAAAAAAAAACGTCCGCCTCCGTAGAGTAATGGTCAGCACGCTCGGCTACCGTTCTGGAGGTCCCGGGTTCGATTCCCAAGGGGGGTAAAATAAATATAAGTGATTTTTTCACTGTCATATTTATTCAATATTACCCTGGACTGGTACCTGAAGCAGAGGGCTGATCACCTTTCCTTCATGTGTAAACCATCAAGATAACACTGCGTTTATATGACGCAGTGCCCTATGCACCATTGGGGTGCGGATAAGGGTTTTATAATTATTATTATTTTATCTATTTAAACCATACAAAAAAAAACAATTTTACAATTTTCATAGAATTTACTCTTGATCATGTAACCATTCCTTTATTTTGCCTTTGTTTCATATTTTATTTTGACCTCTTACCCCCCGTCGGCAACAAATTAAAAATGTTTGGAACGATATATTGAAGTGTTCTACTCTCATTCATGCAATCAAATAAGACATAGGCGAATGATACGACCTATTTCAGATCTACCCACCACTATTATCCATTTATGAATAGACTTTTTATACATAGTTTCATTATTTGATGTCTTTATGAATAATGGAAACAGGTAGTACAATTTTATTGCATAATAATCTATGTTTCTTTTGACCAAGAAAGGTATGTGTTAAGTTTTGTTAGATGCGTTTCTGTGTTTTGGAACTTGTGGTTCTATGTACGTTACTATAAAGTGTGTTTATTGTAATTTATGTGCTTTGTTGGGATGTGCTTTCTTGTGATAATAATAATAATAATAAAACCCTTATCCGCACCCCAATGGTGCATAAGGCACTGCGTCATATAAACGCAGTGTTATCTTGATCGTTTACACATGAAGGAAAGGTGATCAGCCCTCTGCTTCAGGTACCAGTCCAGGGTTATAATATTGAATAAATATTACAGTGAAAAAATCACTTATATTTATTCTACCCCCTTGGGAATCGAACCCAGGACCTCCAGAAAGGTAGCCGAGCGTGCTGACCATTACACTACGGAGGCGGACATCTGACATTCTTGTGATATCTGAGAGTAATTATTATCGTCCATAATGTCTCGTCAGTTATGCATTTTGCGGTGATCTATATTGAAAGCTGTCCAACCGCATTCCCAAATCTCATACAGAAGCATCTAGGCTTCGTGACAGACCTTTTCTTTCAAAGCAATTTTTTTACTAAGTCGGGATATTTATTGAAAATGTGAAACAAAATTGAATCCTGATTTTACTGTGAATTTACACTTAAAAGCTTTCAATATCCCTGCCACTGCCAATCTAAATAAATTTAAAAAAATAAGTTCACCACCAAATTTCCTAGAAGTGCCCCGGTGTAGGCAGTGAAAGGGATTAGTATTTTACGGTGATCTGTTTAATTCTGTATTATAATAATAAAGTGTTTTTTTAGTCGCATATCAAAGTGGCAGAAAACAGTCTTTCCCTCTCATATGTGATGCCGTCGCATGTTTAGAATTAATAATGTCAGCCTAGGGTGAAGTGACCTCTCCGCCAGATTGGCAATTCTAATTATATCCATGGTTGCCAGGTTGCAATTCTGAAAATACTGGTTAGCCATATAGATTCATATATCTGCCAGTGTACATGAAACCGACGGAAATAAGTATGTCTCTGTCACATATCACGTTTTCATATGTAATCATTATTTTCGCTAAGAATTGATCAAGGCGGCTCAGGGTGAGAGACCTTTCTGAAATTTCGCCAGGTTGGCAATTCTCAATATATCCATGGTTGCCAAGTTGCAGTTCTGAAAATATCGGTCAGCAATATGCATTCGTGTGTCTTACTTTACCAGACATAAAATATTAATATGATATTCATACAGGATTTCACCGACTTGACCGCGATACGAAATTTAATCTAATCGTCACCATATCCTTTGGTGACCAAAGTATTATCAGCGCGTTGATTCTAGGGCATGTCGGTTTTCCGCTTTCGATAGCGAATAATCGACGTTTATTGCGCACAATTTAATTTTTAATTGTTAGTGAATTCGACAATTATTGTTTTCTTTCGATGCAAATCTATGCATACGATAAGATATGCACAATGATGTGGTACATAATATGTCTAAAAAAATAATTTCCAATAAAAAAATAAACAGTGATAATAATTCTATAAAACAACGGAGAATAAACGAATAGCAAAATGCAAAACCAAACAATTCCAATAGAAATTAAAATATTTGGGTACCAAATATTTCAATAATCTTCCTACACATATTTAAGATCGAAGAAAAAAAAAAAAAAAAATTAAATGCCTAGTACACATCGCTCACTCCTTCCAACAACGTCACATATAAAAAATCGTCAATTTTCAGTTGTGCATGTTTTCGGAATGCCCACAATGTACCATATCCCAGCAAAAGTGGCATATTTTTAACCTAATATTTACCCGCTACAGGGCAGAAAGTGTTGTTTTTGTATTTTGAAAAAAAAGGTTTTGTTTAATTATTTTTTTAAATATACTAAATATTTTTCAAATGGAGAAAAAACATTCAGGTTTTACCTAAAAAGATCTATTGCACATTAAAAAGTTCAATAAGTGGCTTGATATTTATTTTTAATACATTGTATTATATTTTTAAACTTTAAAAACGTTCTCCTGAAAAATCAAGTTTTTTGTTTTATGACGTTCTTGAAAGGAGTTTACGATATGCTCTTCCGCTACAAATTCTACAAACCATATTTGCACATATGCACAAACGATTGCGATATCTTAGAAACATGTGTACACATTATATATTTAACAAGAGTAACATTTTACATTTTAGGGTGGAGCTCGGCTGTAAATAACTATAATTAATTACAATTCAAAACACCCAATTAACTGAGCAATTACTTTCACGTGTTTTAATTTATAAACAATTACCGCAGAAAAACGCAATCACACACTCTTTGAATATAAACAAAAAGTGCGAACGAGCGAGAATTTCGTATAGGAACGCGCGTCGAGCCGAGAACTGAATACGGTTTTGTACTTTTGTATTAAAATATAGTTTTAAAATACTAGAATAAATTAATAAATTGTCAAGGTGAACGATTAAATGGGTTAACTGTATGAACACGTTTCGAAGTGTTAAAATAAATAAGTGAGAATTTCCAACTCTTTTGGTCCGTTGGTTCTTAAATTTAATTAAGTGAGAATTTGCAACTCTCTTGGCTCTTAAATTAAAGAAGTGAGAACTTTTTATATCACTCTGGACAAGAAGCGCATGGCTGATCATCTTGCCTTCATGCAGTTAACGATCAAGATAACTCTGCATCGCTACAATGCAGTGGCCTATGCACCATTGGGTGCGAATAAGGGTAAAAAGAAAAAAAATCTTATAGCTATTAAAAATACAGAAAAATGTTCTTCCTATTCATCATTGCATTAATTTGTATACAATCGTAAAAAGAGCTCAATCGTAGAGTAAAAATAAGCAAAAATGGGCGTGATAAAAAACATCGTAAAATCAGCAGAATGTGAACAAGTCTCTTCTATCTAATTATGTATAATTTGTGCATGTATGCTCAAAACAGTTTGTCATTTTAAGTAACTAATTGTGATGTAGCGTGTTTGTACACTCCCCTCTTGATTATTCTAGCTTATCTTTCAATCGAGACGTGAAGAAAGGAAAATAAGTCATATTCAAAAAAAGTGTATACTATAAAAATAACAATAACAAAGCAATTTGTTATGGAAGGGTAGATATGCAAAATACTTTTTTTAAAGCAGAAAAGAGAAAAAAATCAGGTCTCACAATATATTAAGGTTCCACTGTACATTTCATTAAATTTATTTATTCTACCAGAAAATGGTTTATTCATCCTACTGATGACATATCGCTCACTCCTTTCAACAACGCCATATATAAAAAAACTTGATTTTTCAGGAGATCATTTTAAAAGTTTAAAAGTAAAATAAATGCATGAAAAATAAATATGAAGACACTTATTAAATTTTTTTACTGTGCGGCAGAACTTTTTAGGTAAAACCTGAATGTTTTTTCTCCATTTGAAAAATATTTAGTATTTTTAAAAAAATAATTAAACGATGCCTTTTCTTCAAAATTCTAAAACAACACTTTCTGCCCTGTAGCGGGTAAATATTAAGTTAAAAATATGCTGCTTATGCTGGGATATAATCTCACCGAAAACCAATTCCAATAAGTGTTTCAAAAATGTGCATTGTGCAGACAACACGTCTGGCTTCTCGCGCAACCGGTCGCGTTTTTTGAATTTGTAAATTGATATCTCCCCCTTACTGTTACAAATATTTGTGCCTCAAAGAGTTCAATTTTAAAACAACTACAAAAAATTGATTTTGACCACATTATTTTTCGTACTATTTGTCGTAACCGGTTGGAAAAATAGTATTAAAAAGTGGTTTGGTTAAAAGTTGCTGTTTTATTATTTTTACAAAGTTATAAACTATAAAATGTGCCACAAAGTATGGGCCTAAAACGTGAATTCAACTAGTAACATTTGCACAATCACACCCAGAAAAATAAACAACAAACTCACGACAAAAGCGCATACAAATTATGACAATATACGAACAAAAAAAATCCGTCGGGATAATGTAATTAGACCTTGTGGGATCGAATTACAAAATGCAGTTTCATCAAGTACGAGGAAACTGGTTGCCGATTTCGTATCGGAATCGCGAGCTGGATATCGACTTTCGCTTGCGGTATGGTCTTGTAATGGTAGCCGATCGAAAATATTCAGCTTTGGTTAGCACCTGTCAGCTTTAGACTAACCCACCTTGTCCGCGGTCGTTGATTCCCAATATTTTCAACATACACGCTCCAGTATTGGCCGGTTCCATATCCAATTACAAAAAATAAATATCTATGATTAAGTCTCAAAATTTCGCAAAATGAAGAGAGCAAGAATTTTACAATTAACAGATATCAAAACATGATGCTGTGATTTTTTTGAATTACCTAACGTCTAAGTTACTCTGACATCTAGCTACGGCTTATGCAACACCGCTTATCATGGACCTACATAAGCTTCAACTTTATAAGTTTTATAGCCTATGCCGAATTGTGAGTTGATTTACTATTTATGTTTTAAATAATTACAATTTCATGAAATATCAAAGTGAACATTTTATATCTTTCTTTTTTCACATGCAACGAAATGTGCCCAATAAACGTGACGCGTCCTTGAAATTTCATTATCAAATTTCGTCCAATTATCGAATCCTCGCCTTGGATTACACTTTTAAAAAATTACATAGCGCCATTTCCTTAAAACACTAACTGAAGGACACTTATATTTTCACATTCACGCTATCTTTCATATTTAAAATCAATTCGCCGCCTAAGAAGTTTCACTTCAATAAAAATAATGGATAAAGAGCAAAGCGAAAGCAGCGCGTCAACTGTCCAGCGCGGTCATTACCCAAAATGGCCAGAACGCGATGATCATATTTTCCGGTGTAATGGATTTGAATACACTCGAGTATGTGCCGTGTATAGTAGTGTACAATGCATACATCATGTATGCCTGTAACGGGTGTTGACTCCGCCGGCGAACAAATCTCGCACGTAAAAGGCTAAAATTATACACCCATGTGTGTATTGTACGCGCGCTGCGCGTATTCTTCAGTTGGCCCAACGGATTCGGATATAGACGAAATGTGGAGGTCCTCACCAGAAGGTAACATTTTCAATATTGCACAAAAAATCCTTTAAATGCAAATCTGCTCTGTTTACTGTATTCTATCGAAATCTTAATTAAAGTTGCGATAAAACGTGACCAATCCTGTGTTAAACTAATATGAAATCGTTAAATCGCACCAAAACGTAAAAAAATTACAAGCTAGAATTCCTGATTACTTAAAGCCATTTATAATGGAAATGTAACGTTTTGGTGAGGACTAGATTCAACTGCGCATACATCTGGAGTTGTGTCTAAATGATCTAAACAAATCTAAGACCAACGACTTTTTCTGAAGAAGTCGTTCCTTGATTGTATCGCCCGTCGAGGTTGAGATTCCAAGATAAAGCCCTCAGCTTCCACGATTAATATGTTTTGTGATAGTACTGCGAGACGCAATTAAAGTGAACAAGGAACATGATATCGAGTAAGTGCAGTCAAGGATTTTTGCCCGCAAGTTTACACAATGTCATATCCTGTATTATATGAACATACGTGACTACGAACTACATAAAATGAGTAAATAGTATTACTTATCAGAATGAGTAAAAAATATCATGGATACATATACGCCGAGAACTCACATCTGAAAGAACGTGTCAATTAAAGGATACACGCAAGATTCGAAATTTGAGTGGTGTCAATTTGTCAATTAATGGTGAAGGTTACACTTAGGCCAGCCTAAGACAGATCGCAAGCCCTGTAAATACCCAGACACCGATATTATTCTTCACATGCACGTGTTACACGACGTGTGTCAGGTTGTGCTCCCGTGGCTATTGTCGCGGACTCTTGAGTCAGAGTTTCTGGGTTCGAACCCACTCTACCACAATTTGATACATATTTCTAATAATGAGCCGCTTAGGCTCACAAAAATACTTTGAAAGTGAAGTATTTTTGTAAATAATGAAAAAGGAGAACGAAACACCAGTCCAAATTCTCTATAACAGTGACGCACTCGCTCGCAAACGAAGTCACATCCTTGGAGGACCTCTACTGGACTCCGAGAAGGTGAAGCTCTTACCACCAGGTAGGTCGTGAGTTACATGACTCATGTAGGTCCTTGAGAGTGAGCTTTGATATAGAGGGAGGTCACAATATACCTAATATAGTCGCAGTGACATAAGGGATGCAAGATCCCTTGACGTCATATTAAAAGAATGTAATAATAATAAAAACACAAAAATTACTCTTTTTATAAATAACAAAAATACATACAAAGTGATCACTTAACCAAGTCTATGGTATGGTGGTTGTAAGCCCTAAAAATGCCCAGACTTCCATATTCTTCTTCATCTATGTGGAGATGTCAAAAATATAGATTATTTTTATGAATCATTCGAAATGAGACGGCTCTACCGGTGGAATGCGAAGTCACTCTGGCACATTCCTGTTTTTATTCTTCTTTCTTTTCTTTAATTAGCGTGAACCGGTTTAGAGCTTTGCCAAATATTGTGCTAACCGATAAACGTAAACAGCCGCCATTAAAAGTTCCACTCTCGGACCGATACAGCATAACGGCATTAAATATCTGAAGACCTAACACGCAGATAATAAGCGTAACGTTATCCGCAATCGTTTGGCTTCACACGGCCGAAATTTTACAAGTTATCGAGAGAAATATAGTTAAATATTTGCACAACTAAAAAAATGTCTTCTTTCTCTCTTACAAAATTGTATTTTTATACAAATGTCAGATTGTAGTAATCTTATTTTAATGACCTGATCTAATGTGTAAAGGCAACTGGCCGTAACTCAAGTTGCGGCTGTTTGTCGTAACACGACTCAAAGCATTCTTATAACGCGGCTGTCCAAATTCAAAACACAGTAAGGGACAATTTTTTTGTAGTACCTTTTTTTTGCATTTTGGATGAAGTAGATTCTACTTAGTCCAAAAATGCAAATAAAAACGTACTACAAAAAAATGTCCCTTACTGTGTTTTAAGTTTGGACAGCCGAACTGCCCTCTATCATACAGCACATTCAGGCAGTCAGTACACCGAGCCGTGCGCTCCATCCATAGTTTCGGATGCTCGGTCAGTCTCCACCTTCAGATTAGCTCGTTATGAACTTCAGGAAGAGATGAATAGTGAAATGACGCATTCGATCACGTTCCAAGCGAACAGACTCAATTGTTATTCACGCAATGGTAGCGGACATGAATTAGTATGTGGAACATTCATAATGCCAGTGACAATACTTGTAGCACACATTCTAATAATATAACACACGTATTTACATATCTCCATATCCAACACGTGATAATCACGAACGTGCGTACGAAGGAACACAATCCTGAATAGAAACGTGGGACAGGGCTGGGTATTGATAAGGACGGATAAATTATAGATATAAAACATTATACGGATTAATAAAAATCCAGGTACAACGACATAAAAGTGTCGGGTTGCGGTTCCGTGTTTAGAGTCGCGGACTCTTAACCTTTCCGGGAGTACAAAAATTGATGTCTGACTGTCTCTGGGGAGTGGGTTATTTTTACATGAAAAAAATTTATTTTCATTAAAATGATGTAATATGAAGATGGAAATTATTTTAAAAATGTTTTTTTCAAAAACACCTATTCGAAATATTTTTCAATTATGACAAAATTACACATAAATATCCACAGATGTCATAGCTATACAAGTTACATCATACTGATAACTCACTAAAATAACTCATTACACAAACTAACATTACTAATAAAACTAACCCCACTAACGGGAATTCTAACACTTGAAAGTCAAATGTAAAAAGTGTAAATAAAAAATAACTCGACACTGGCTATAACACCCAAGATGGGTGAAAAGCCATTAAAAAGAAGAATACTAACTGACAGACAGACTTCAACGTTCATTAACGTCCATACTCTTTTAAGGAAAATTCGCACCGACGTTCATTTACGTCCATACTCCCGGACTGGTTAATGCAACAAATTTTGCTGACGACTAAGTCAACTCAATGATAAATTAATGAGTAAAACACAGCTGATTGAATCCTGCAGTGAGTAGTTATTAACTTGACCTCAAATGACTGTAAATGACAAATCGTTACACACATCAAATGCATTCATGTGCACAGAGGAAATACTGCATTTATACAAACAAAGAATGACACCAAACTATTTGCATGAATAAAAATGTAAATATAATTTTTTGACATCTCAACATAGATAAATAAGAATATGGAAGTCAGGGCATTTTTAGGGCTTACGACCGTCACTGGCTGGTTTAAGCGATCGCTTTACACACGTGCGGCATTCACCAATTCTACCCATGATTGAAAACCGCACTACTCAAATTTTTGGAACTTGTAAATAAGTATATTGTTCAAATACCAAGCATAGTGCTTGAATTCAATAGAATTTCACTAGACATCTATGGCGAGATGAGAGAACCTTTTTATTAATCAGAAACTCGATCCATTGTATGCGAGGTCCGAATGCTGGATTATATTCACACACTCGAGAAATGATGGGAATTTTTTTTTTAAATATATGTATGTATATATATATATATATATATATATATATATATATATATATATATATATATATATATATATATATATATATATATATATATATATATATATATATATATATATATATATATATATATATATATATATATATATATATATATATATATATATATATATATATATATATATATATATATATATATATATATATATATATATATATATATATATATATATATATATATATATATATATATATATATATATATATATATATATATATATATATATATATATATATATATATATATATATATATATATATATATATATATATATATATATATATATATATATATATATATATATATATATATATATATATATATATATATATATATATATATATATATATATATATATATATATATATATATATATATATATATATATATATATATATATATATATATATATATATATATATATATATATATATATATATATATATATATATATATATATATATATATATATATATATATATATATATATATATATATATATATATATATATATATATATATATATATATATATATATATATATATATATATATATATATATATATATATATATATATATATATATATATATATATATATATATATATATATATATATATATATATATATATATATATATATATATATATATATATATATATATATATATATATATATATATATATATATATATATATATATATATATATATATATATATATATATATATATATATATATATATATATATATATATATATATATATATATATATATATATATATATATATATATATATATATATATATATATATATATATATATATATATATATATATATATATATATATATATATATATATATATATATATATATATATATATATATATATATATATATATATATATATATATATATATATATATATATATATATATATATATATATATATATATATATATATATATATATATATATATATATATTACTTTTAGTTTATAATTTGACCAGTTAATTTATTTACAACATTTTGAGTGTGTCCAAATACTTACTACTAATCATAAGTCTGGATTATCTCAACTTAGGAGTTATTTTTTAATTATTTTTTGACATCTCAACATAGATGAAGAAGAATATGGAAGTCTGGACTAGACTAGAGTCGAGATGTTAATAAACAACGTGAAATATACATGCTGCACAAAAAGACGGAGGTAGGTTTTATAGCTAATAAAAGATCATTAAAATTTGCCCATTTAAAAAACATGATTTAGAGAATGTCAGTATATAATTTCTCATATCATAGGCTCGCAAAAAATCTAGAATATGGCACTCAACTTTCTACGTGTCGATTAAGTGTTCTTTTGATATCATTAAGTCGATCTCAGAATGTTGGCTTTTCGCGAGGTAACTCTTGTGCTTGATAATTTGTAATGTGTGTCAAGCTTTTAAAATTTCGTTTTCTTTCCATTAGGCTGAAACGCGAATGCTTACGTGGACAGCTGGAAGAGAAAAAATAAAGAGTTTAAATATCTGCGAAGGCAGTCCTTTGTGATCCAAAAATGCCAGTCAAGCTTAGAAGAAAAGTCTACCAAACAACTGTCAGACTCGCACTCCTCTATGGCTCCGAATGCCGAACGATGTATAACACATACTCTAGGCAAATAGAAACTGCTGAAATGCGAATGCTTAGATGATCAGCTGTAGTGTTCCTTAGAGACAAAATAAAGAGTTCACGCATTCGTGTAAGCCATCAATAGAAAGGCAGAGGAAAGGCAATTGAGATGGTTTGGGCACATAGGACGCAGAGCACCTGAACATATTGTGAACCAGGCGATCGTCGTGGATTTTCCTAGAAAGACATCTAGAGGAAGATCAAAAATTCATGGATGCTACAGAAATATAATGTGAGTCGAAGGTATGGCCTTCGTGACGTTGTGTATGATAGAGGAACCTACAACTTGAGGATGAGGAGAGTTGATCCCAACAGACTAAAAAGACGATAAATTGGGATGGAAGGCCAGGAAGAAGATCAACCAAAAACAGACTAGTGATATTGGTCAAAACGTTTGATACTATACATAACTCTTTGCAATCAGAGGGTAGATAGTACATGAACATTAAAAAAAACATAAATAACAAATTGATAATATAAGATAAATTGATGAAGGAAGGCTTAGGAAAAAGGGAATTTAGAGAAGGAGGTAGAGGAAATAACTAAGGGATTAGGGATATATAGACGGGTTCCAATTTTTTTGGTGAATGTTACACATGCATAAAGTAATCATTTGAACCAGCCCATTCAGATCTTTAGCCCTGTAAACTTCCAGACTTCCATATTCTCATTCATCTACGCTGAGATATCAGTATATAAAGTGATGTATATCAACATCGTACGAGCGTGCATGACCGCCGAGCTGTTTTTTTAAATGTTTATTTTTCTAGCAATTTGCATAGCAAAACAATAAAAAACCAAATAGAAAAGAAAGACGTCATGCATTATATAAAAACTCTTACATAAGTATTATATTATTGGAGTGAAATTGTTTACTTTTTCTTCTCTCTACGCTCGGTTAGACAATAAATATGGCGTTTTTAATTTTTCAAATTTTGTTATACATATTTTAGCCTACAACTGTTTACTAACATAATAAATCTAAGAAATTTCTAATAAAATTCATTTTTAATTGGATATCTATCAAAGTAAATTATGAACAGGCATTGAATACTGTAATTATCACCTAAATATCGAAAAATCTTTATGTATTATATTAGAATGTAGCGGTAAATATTTTTTATTTGTATTGCATTGTAGATGTATTAATTTGAGATGAAACATCTATTGTTTTTATACGAAATAAAATGGAAATCTGAGAATCCCAGGGCTTACGACCTTCCAAAGTTGTATCAGTAAAGTATCGGGTTTTTTGAGGTCTTATAAATATTTACAACATTTTGAGTGTGTCCAAATACTTGTTCACAAAATCTGGATTATCTCCAATTACAGGAGTTATTTTCATATTATTTTTTGACATCTCATCAAAGATGAAGAAGAATATGGAAGTCTGGGCATTTACGGGGCTGACGACCGTCATATGAAAATGGTATTTTCTGGCGTTTCTCATGTGTGTGATTATAATCCAGGATTCGGATCTCACATACTAATATAAGAGTTTCTGCTTAATAAAAAAGCTTCTTTACATCTCACCAATATATGTCTCTAGTGAAGTTTTAGTGATTCAAGAACAAGGTTTCTAAATTGGTTCATATATATGGAACTTCCAAGAATTTGAGTAGTGTGGTTGTCAATAATGGGTAGAATTGGTGAATGTTACATGTGTGTAAGTGATCACTTAAACCAGCCTATGACGGTCGTCAGCCCCGTAAATGCCCAGACTTCCATATTCTTCTTCATCTTTGATGAGATGTCAAAAAAAAATCTTATAAATATTAATTTATTTATTTATTTACCGTTTCTTAAACACAAATACAATATACATTTATTTACATGTACTTGTATATAAGAAAAAAGTGTTATTTAACATTTTTTTTATTTGTGTCGGGTTGTGGTCCCGTGTTTAGTGTCGCGCACTCTTGAGTCAGAGTTTCTCGGTTCGAACCCACTCTACCACAATTTGATACCTATTTCTAATAATGAGCCGCATAGGCCCACATAAAAAGTATGAAATTGAAATATTTTTATAAATAATAAAACCACAAATACTGATACACCTACAATACTGACATATCATCCGTAGTGTATGAATCCTGCGTTTGATATTGTTGATTTGATATTTTACTAAAATATAAACTGTAGGAAGTACGGAAGAGATAAATTACTTTAGTAAGGAAGAAATTAAGGTTTAAACTTTAAATATTTAATAAAACGAAAAACGGACACCGCTATACGTCTCTGTGATGTCATTCGTTACCAACATACGAAAACAACGTTTTTACGAAGGCAATTTTGCAGAAGAAAATGATGAATGAAAAAATTGAGTATATCGGCTGTTATAAACACGAAACGAGTCTTACACAATCCTTTATAGGTGGAGTATGTTAAATTAGATATTCTTCCCGAGTGATAATACCCTATTCATAAATTGTTTTTAGCTAAAAATGAATTCAATGACTAATTAAAATGAATATAAAATGATAATACTCAAGTTAAGTTCTGCAAAATATGCGAGCATCGATGTCGCCGTGAAAGTCAGGCGGGATGATGAAAATTATAAACGTTTTCGCTATTTCAAAGTCCATTAAACCATAGTGGTTTCGCCTACTAGTATTTAGTACTTCATTCAGAATACTCTACATCTGCGACAATAGTGAACTACGATATAGTTTTTTTTTTAAATATGAAAATATAGTAGTATTAGAAATAGAAAAAGTAATTATTATTTATCAGTAATAATAATAGAGTACATCTCTAAAGATGACAAGGTTCTAGTCAAACCCGGCTGGAGGAAAGTACCAAAAAAGAATGGTTAAAAACAAAATTTTAGTTTAAATTTATGAAATAATAATTTTTGTTACATAAAAAAGCGACCACAGAAATTTTACTTAAGTCTACAGTTTACCTGATGAGGGAATGATTATTCCGAAATCAGCAGTCGTCAACTACATTCTTAAAGTGGTATTACACAAAGTGAACGATGAATGATACGGAGAGTGTTATATAATCATACCACAAAGTTAACGATGCTTTTAAAATACAAATAACTATATACTTAAGTATAATGTATGTATGAAGGCGTGTTGAAACTATGTTTTTTTTTTTAAATAAAAAGGTCGTGATTTAGTAAGGATTAATGCATTTTTGAAGGCGTGTATAAACAACGTTTTTTTTTAATTAAAAGTTTATAATTTAATAAGACTTTGCGAAGGCGCATATTCAAAATGTTTTTTTTATAAAAAAGGGTGAATTCATTTATGCAGGCACGATGACACTGTTTTTTTTAAGTTAAAAAGTTCGTGATTTAGAAAGGGATAGTGCATTTATGAAGGCACGTTGAAACTACGTTTTTTGTGATTTAGTTAAGGGTAACGCATTTATGAAGGCATATTCAAACTATGTTAAAACTATGTTTTAAACTATAGGTCAATTTATGAAGGCACGATGTAACTGTAACGAAGGATGTTTAAATTAAAAAGACAGTTTTTAATTAATGTTTTACTTAGTAAATACCACTATTTCTTAAAAATCTACTGTGACGTGTGTCGATGCATTCCGCATCATTTTCAAATACCTTGTGCTAATGAAAATGATGCGGAATGCATCGAATCACGTGTCACAGTAGATTTTAAGAAATAGTGGTACTTACCAAGTAAAACATTAATTTAAAATGGATAGATTTTACCACAAAGTGACTGCCGAATCAATTAGTGAAATTAAAAAGTTAGTGATTTAGTAATGGAGTGTGTTGCCGTTTGCCGTCACAGTGCCGCCCGGGCGTGAATGAAGTATACCCGCGCGGTTCGGTATGCAGGCAGCAGTTAGGACTCGGCTGATTGAGCAGCTGGAAACAGTTTCAATTTCCTCATTTTCTCCGAACGCTTCGGGAGGTACGAGCGTGTGGCGGAAATGCGCTCGCAGGAGGAGACCCAACTGACCGTATTATTGCTAGCTGCGGCGGCAGGGCGTCTCCGTACGGCTATTACGGGCGATACGTAATGTAATAATCGACCGGGTAATACTCGACCGGGTAATACTCGACCGAGTAATAATCGACCGAGTATTGGTCAACTAATCAACCAGCCGCAGGGAAGGGTGAGAGACATAACCGACTCACAAAGTCTTTCTTTCAGTGATCATTACTTACTTATAACCCTTATCCGCACCCAGTGGTGCATAGGGCACTGCATCGAATTGACGCAGTGTTATCTTGATCATTACTTACACGAAGGCAAGGTGATCACTCTTGCGCTTCAGGGTAATATTAAATAAATATTACAAAGTAAAATCACTAATATTTATTTTCACCCCCCCCCCCGGGGAATCGAACCCGGGACCTCCAGCACGGTAGCTAAACACGCTAACCATTACACCACGGAGGCGGACATTATCATTACACGTTCATTCATTATTCAGTGATCATTGTACGTTCTATATCATTATGCTACATAAGGACCGCCAGTCCATTTAATCATCACATTCGTTTGAAAATGCCATAACTAGGCGAAACAATTATCACAGTATGAATTTTTATGTGTTTTTTTTTAATAAAATACAACTCAGTAGACTCAAAAAATCTTTGTTTGAAATATTATAAAAATGAATACATAATTTTATTATATTTTAATAATGATTCACTGTTTTAACTTTATATTCCGTTTATTTAATGTGTTTATTATTATTATCCAAAGTTTAATAACATTAATTAACTATCCTAACTTAACAAGTTATACTAAGTATATATTATTAAATTAAAACCAATATTTTTAACTTTTCCACTTTATTTTTATTTGACCAGTGACCGGGTTTCGTCGTTACCGACATCATCAGACTGGTGATGATGTCGGTAACGACGAAACCCGGTCGCTGGTCAAATAAAAATAAAGTGGAAAGGCTAAAAATATTGGTTTAAATCTAATTGGGTTTAATAAATTAAAGTGTTTTTTTTTTCACTCTAATATTTATTCAATATTACACTGGACTGGTACCTGAAGTGGAGGGCTGATCACCTTTCCTTCATGTGTAATCGATCGAGATAACACTGCGTTTATATGAAGCAGTGCCCTATGCACCATTGGGGTGCGGTAAGGGATTTATTTATTATTATTAATCTAATAATATATTAAAATGCAATTCCATCACGAAGTGTCAGTGGATAGTATAAATCTACTGTATAAGTACTTAAACTATGTAGTATATTTTGTACAAATTTTCTACGGCCGTTAATATAAAAAAAATATTATGATATTTTTTTCGTTAATTAAATAAATATAATTCATAGCATTATGTAATTGGATAATACAAGATTATGTACCTACTGTATAGTTTTATCAATACAACTCAATATGAACGGCTGATTCAACGCAGTAATGATAATAAACTATGGAAACAATGGAAAATTCTTATTCAAAGGAGTTGTATTATACATCCGTCTATATCCATTGTCTGGGCATGCAGACAGACTACTGATTGACGATCTTCAACGATTGTTGGCGACTAGTACTTCCAAAAAAGATTAAAATAAACTCCCAAGATTTTAGTTTTATTAATATAGTGTAAATCTTGTAAATTTCAAAGCAAACACGAACTTCACTCGTGAGTTATTTATTTAAAAGACTCTTTAATAGATTTATATTATCCACTGACACTTCGTGATGGAATTGCATTTTTAATTTATTATTAGATTAAAACCAATATTTTTAGCTTTTCCACTTTTTTTATTTGACCAGCGACCGGGTTTCGTCGTTACCGACATCATCAGACTGGTGAGAGGCTATACAAATTCTTATGTTATATATAAAAGAAGGCAGGAGTTGATAACCATGATTTGATATAATTTTATTGAGAAATTAATTTAATTTGAGTGAATTAAAGTATTGTATGATATTAAAATTTTTTTTTTTTTGTATTGTAAGCACGATTTTATATAAAGATCTTTATATAAAATCGTGCTTTCAATACAAAAAAACCTTTATAAAAAATATTTTTAATATCATACAATACTTAAATTCACTCAAATTAAATTAATTTCTTAATAAAATTATATCAAATCATGGTTATCAACTCCTGCCTTCTTTTATATATAACATAACAATTTGTATAGCCTCTCACCAGTCTGATGATGTCGGTGACGACGAAACCCGGTCGCTGGTCAAATAAAAAAAGTGGAAAAGCTAAAAATATTGGTTTTAATCTAATAATAAATTTAAAAGACTCGTATCATCAGGTGTCGCTGGTAGCGGAAGTGTCATCGCTGAAGTTCCGCGATCACGTTTTAATTAAAACTGTCAATGAATAAGACACACTGTCAATCTTGACAATGGTGTCAGGACCCCATTCCGTATGATAATAAACTGTTTTCGATTTGGAATAAATATGGTATTTAGACACACACCTACAAAGAAAACGTTTTTTTATGATTATCTTCAGACGCATATCTATCCAAAATATCAATTCAATCATTTATAAGTTCTTTGTCCGCCTCCGTAGTGTAATGGTCAGCACGCTCGGTTACCGTTCTGGAGGTCCCGGGTTCGATTCCCAGGGGGGGGGGCAAACAAATATAAGTAATTTTTTCACTCTGATATTTATTCAATAATACCCTGGACTGGTACCTGAAGCGGAGGGCTGATCACCTTTCCTTCATGTGTAAACGATCAAGATAACACTGTGTTTATATGAAGCAGTGCCCTATGCACCATTTGGGTGCGGATAAGGGTTTCATTTCATTTTATATGACGCAGTGCCCTATTCACCATTGGGGTGCGAATAACGGTTTATTATTATTTTATTATTAATTTTAGCTGCCGACATTTAAAAGTGGGATCGTAGTAGAATTTTCACCAAAAAAAGTAGACATTGGATTATTTTCCACACTTCAAAATGAATAAAGGATTTTGACATCTCAACATAGATGAAGAAGAGAATGGAATTTTAAAGGGTCCCTTACGTCAGGATTAAAGAATGCAATTCCAGTCGTTTCAGACACTATCTTGACAGTTTGAGTTTTGAGTGCATTAAAAAAATATTGAAAAAAAAACATTACGAACGAGGCTGCGTTCGCTTTAGGTTTTTTGCCACACGGGTCCTGACCGTTCAGGGCGGGCAGGATACAGATGTTAGGGCTCGACTCAACTCATTTTTCTAATGCTGTATATGTAAAAAGCTAAAACGGGTTTCGTGAGTTCGTGAATATCACTCTTTTTATAACTTCTTTTTAATACATATTATTCTCAAAAAAAAAAACTCTGTTCGGCAAAAAAATTACGTCACTTCTCTTAGCAAAAAAAAACGCGATGAGTTTAATACATTCTGCAAGATCGGGCTGAAATGTGTCACGTGATATCTACAATTTATGCGTAGAGATTGTACGGAAAGCTAATATTTACATAGTGGCATATAGATATGCATAACATTAGTACGCTATAAAATGCTACATTAAATATTAACCCCTTGCTATCCGCATTAAAATATTATATAAAAAAATCTCATACAAAATATCAATTCTTTGAATTGATTGGAAAAGATTGAAAAACAGAAAATTACAATTATTTAGTTTTTTGGTATATTGGAAGGTTTCAAGTATGTATAAAGTAAAGATATTAAAAATCACATATTAAGATGGGATCGAAAACCGTAGTCACGAAAAACGCGAGTTTCATGCGAACACTGTTTCGAGTTTGATAAATATATTTAGAAGTTTCGAGAATTTGAGTAGTGTGGCTATTTCTAGTAATGAGCCGAGTATTTGGACACACTCAAAATGTCATAAAAAAAATCATGCAGTATGTTTCCTTGAAAATTTATTGTCTAAAAGAGATCTAGTGAATGGATTGCGAATTCGACGGGTTGGTTTCATTATTTTATATTTAAAAAAAGGTTACGGTTCAAAAGTGTTAAACGGTCGTTATTAACGGAAATCGGCTTTCAAATCCACAGAGAACACTCTGTACACAACAGAGTGTGTATACGTCAGATTCATGGCAATCTAACACTTGGGCACAGCTACCCGAAGGTTGACCGCTAAGGTGACTAGTCGAAATACTTGATCTGTTTGATCAATCAATTCTCTAGTCTCTCTCTCTGCCTCCGCGCTTTCGGCTGACCCAAATATCAAGAAACAAAGCCAAGTACGAAGCGATCGCGCCGGCACAATTGGTAAATCAATGATTTGCTAAATTATTACTTGGCAAGATGATGAATGTGAAAAAATGAAGATACCAGGAACGGAAGCAAAACAGAGGATATCGTGGATCGCGTGGCGTGACTCATAAGGCACTGGGCAGGACATATTGCAAGACAGGACCCCACGAGATGGATCCCAACTTTCTTTAGTATAGAGACCTTGGGAGAACAAAAGAGGCGTCGGAAGACCCCAAGAGTTAGTCAGACGACATGGTCGCTGTGGGGAGTAGAAACTGTTTTTTATTTTATATGGGAATTGCATTTAATATTTCGTAGCTTATTAGTACAAGGTTTAAAGATCATTAAGTGGATTTTTGTTTCTTCTAACTAAATAAATATGTCATATTATTTTTTTTGTTGACATCTTTCATATGAAAAATACTCCTATAAGTACCTAATTGGAGATAATCCAGATTTGTGAACAAGTGGACACACTCAAAATGTTGTAAATAAATATGTTTTTATTTGAATCTGTGTTGGAAACAGTAGTGATAATCTAGTGTGGGCCAATCGTGAACTTCTTAGTATTTGCTCATTGCTGGGAGGAAACCACGTAAAACTCCTCGGTAGAAACTGGCTGCAAGCAGCAACCGACCGAAAGAAATGGATAGATACGGAAGAGGCCTATACCCAGCAGTGGAGGACAGAGGGCTTATGAAGAAGATGAATGAGTAATAATCATAAAAGGCAAAAAAGAAGGTCGGCGATAGAAGACAGGTCTCCTTGCTCGGGAATAAACGAGATAGGACGGGGATCAGGACCGTCGAGGCTCTGTTTAGAGCTGCCAAAGACGAGGACAATCACTCTCAAGTGACAGTCGTGACACAGACAGAAGAAATGGATGGCAAATGTGTACATGTGGCCGAATGCGAGGTGGTCGCGATAAAAGCGATAAGTATCGCGCGTTATCAAATCGATTCAAAACGGATTCCGGCAGGCAATTGTTGCAATATCTCGACAATTTCTCGCCGATATTGGGCAATGACACGATAGTGAAATTAAAAAAATACGGTGAAATGTGAAAATATGACGAATTTACGTGGAATTACGATTTGATTTAGTGTTATTTTATAAAATCTTATCTTATCGCATAAAAATAGACGGTCTGCTTCAAGGAGTCGCTAGTGTTTCGAGCAATTACGCGTGACATCATCGCAACACTCCGGTATGAATATTGTGATTTGAATAATATTTACTGGTAAAATTGAATATTTAAACCGAACACTGATGTTTAGAGTCTATTAAACTGTAATTTACCATTTTAAAAACAAATAAAAAATGACAATTGTTTCGCCTTGTTATGGAATTTTCATACTACTTAAAAATGAGAGTTTGATTTTAATATTTCATATATAAATTGAAACGGAGTTCTACAAATTATACGCCAAATCTATAAATAATATTTACTGGGTCGAGAAATGATAGTATATTATTTGGAGAAATAAAATAACATGGTTTTTTGATCCACTTACTTTTATACCTAAAAACCAACAAGTTATGAAACAAACTCTGAGGAAGGCAACAGGTTGTTGCCGAAACTAATTGGTTTTTAATAATAAAAGGGAGTGCATCAAAGAACAAAGTTATTTTATTTCTCCAGATAATATATTACAATGATCCACAAAGTTAGTGCTTTAGATATGCAAAATCTGAAATGACGGTATCTACCTTGGTTTTCTCTCTCTTGCTGCTGCGCAGGATGATGCCGTCGTTCTCCACGTAGTCGGGCACTTCCTTCCTGTTGGAGAAGTTGAACACCATCGTGTTCTCCTGCTGCCAGTGCGGCTTGCGGCCGCCGCCGCCCCGCGGGCCCGCGAGCCCGTTGCTCGCCGCCCGCTTCACTTCACCACCACTCACTAGCGCGTCCCGGCCGGGCGGGATGGCGCCGCGCACTCGCGTCGCGTCCTCCTTGTCCGGCATGCTCGCCCGGGACCTGCGCGTGTTGATCAGGTTCTTCTCTATCTCCCGGCTGGTCAGCGGCGGCGACGGGGACGCGTAGTGGACCAGCGCCGGGCTGCTCTCCGGGTCCACGCGCGCGCTCACGCCCAGCTTCTCCTTGCTCAGCGCGAACAGCACGGTTGCCTCGGCACGCGAGACAAAGGCGGGCGTGGGTGACACGAAGCCAGGACTAAGAATGTCCGGCACTCCGATCTCGACCTCCGCGGGTCGCACTTTCTCGGTTGATTTGGCGCCGGGCAAATAGGATTTGTCGCAGCCGCTGTCGCCGTTGTGGCCGCCGAACGCGTACTGCGTCGTTGTCCCCGCGCGCGATATGTTCTCCAGCGCGGATTTGCCGACGGCCTTGGCGGCCGGCGCCGGGTCCTCTCCGTTCACTTCGAACGCGGCTTCGTCCTCCGACGAGGAGTCGCTCGTGTTTCGTTCGTCCGCGCTCGACGACTCGGAGTCGGAGCGTCGATTCGCGGGGACCGCGGCGCCCCGGTACGGGGTGGGGGGCGCTATGAGCGATATCTCGGTGGCGGCGGGAGGGTGCACCGTTTCGGGGTCCGGGGTGGACGAGCGCGCGAAGGGCGCGACCGCTCCGTTCCTCTCGGCGGGGGGCCTCTCCGCGCCGGGGGACTCCGGCGGACTGGAGCGCGGAGACGGGACCGGAGACCGAGAGGCGGACAACTCGGTTTCCCGGATGAAGTGGAATTCTTTATTCGTGACGGGCGCGGTATTTATCTGAGCTAGGATGACCGGGTGCCGGCTGACGTACACCGGGCTCAGGGACCGGTCGCGCGGGTCCGCGTCCTTCTGTAGGGGAAGCTTCTTGGGGGAGGGCGGCGGGCGCGCCAGCAGGGACGGGGTGGTCTGCGTGGCCGCGGTGGCGGGGCGCCGGTCGGGCGACAGCAGCGGGCCCCGCGGGGGTATCGCCGGACGAGGGCCCCCGTTAGCCACGCGAGGCTTCCCGGCCGAGAAGTTCTTGACCTTGTCGGCGACCTGGCCGGTCGGAGCGGGCGTCTTGGTCCGCTTGGCGGGGTGGCCCTCGAAGATCTTGAGCGCGTGCTTGACGAGGTCCGGCGGCGGGCGCTCCGCCTCCTTGAGCAGCGGCTGCGGGCGCCTGGGGCGCTGCGCGGGCGGTGCGGGCGGCGGGGTGGCGGGTGGCGCGGGCGGCGGTGACGCGGGCGGCGCGGGCGGCGGGGACGCGGGCGGGGACGCGGGCGGCGAGGCGGGCGGCGAGGGCGGGTCCTCGCGGCGCGCGAGCGCGTCCACGGAGCGCGCGCGCTTGACGGCGTCGGGCGCGCGCGCGGGCTGGCGGTAGCGCGCGGGGCGGCGCGGCGGCGGCGGCTCGTCCAGGCCGTGCTCCAGGCTGGCGGCCCTGCGCAGGCCGGGCAGCGCGGGCCGCGCGCGCGCGCTCGCCTCGCGCAGCGTCAGCGACAGGTAGCGCGACTTGAGCTTCTTCACGATGCCGGGCCCGTAGGTGAGCTCCTCGGGCGCGTCGGGCGGCTCGGGCAGGCAGTAGTGCGCGGGCGCCTGCAGCAGCATGTCGGCGGGAGCGCGGCGCGCGGCGGACTGAGCGGGCCCCGCGCGCCTCCTGCGGAGCAGCTCCCTCTTCCACTGCGGCACCCCCTCCTCGCCCGCCTCCATGCCTCGCCCCCCGCCTGCCTCCGACCTGCACACACAACAACGGTTTATGACCCCGCGCTCCTCTGCCGATTAAACATATTTCGAGTTCGGAATGAAGTTCATTATTCCCGAACGGTAAAAAATGTACGTATCGGTTCTCGTCATCTCTACTACTGTATCTGCAGCTTATCGAGGGAGATAACCGACATCATTCGACATCGCGCAAAAAAACCTTCGATATGCAAGATTCAAGGCTAGAGACATAACAAACTAATATGATACATTTAAATATCGAAAAAAAATAGAAATAATAATTTAGAAGATTTTTTTGCGCGACGACGAAAAGAAAAAAAAGTAAAAAATAGCTAAATAAAAAAAATAAATAAAACACGACTAGTTTCGAAAATTACACATGTTCCCATCAACAGGTGGAAATACGAACTCTTCACCTGTTGCTGAGAAAATATATATGTAGCTGTCTAAAACTAATCTCATACATAAGTGTTTTCTTTTTATATTTAAATTATACATAAAGAAAACAAAAAACGACTTTATAGCTTTTTCACTTTTAATAATAAAAGTGGGAAGTAAAAATTGCACAGTCGTTGTTTTATTACATAAAATGCAGTTCTAACGAGAAATGTCAGTACAAAACTTTATAATCGAATGGTGCACAAAGTCATACAATAATACAAAAATACAAACAGTTTGTATTTTCGCCATTTATTCCACAAAGTTATTACAAAATCAATAAATACGGTATATCTAGGTCTCAAATATGTAAAGTTATTTCATTTTATAAAGTTTACTCAAATATGTACTTAGAAAGATAAACTAAAAACTTAATAACTCTGTCCATCACGCCGAGAACGCCACACCGATCTGACTTAGTATGCAATCTTCGCCTCTTTCACATTCATGCATCTCCTCACACATATACAGCGATTATTCCGACTCCTGATTTGACCACATTCAAGTTTTTTTTTAAATATTTGATCGTGCCAAGTTTTCCTCGGCCATTCTCTGCTTCTATTACCAACTACATTCACCACATAAATTGGTTTCATAACATATGATAACATATGACGTAATTATATTTTTTGCATAAAATAGCGTATTTGGATTGTTTTTTTTATTATTTGAAATAAATATATGGTTTTGAGTAAACAATTATAAAATTATTGTGTCAATACATATTATTAAAAATTTAAATTACAATATGTATTTAAAAAAAATGTGCGTGGAAAGATGTCTAGCCCCTAACGCGGCCGGTCGCTTTCTGAATTTGATCACTAGATCTCAGCCTTAATATAAAGTTGCACAGAACAATCGTAATAATATAATATTATATGAAGATAACGAAAAATTCTCACGATAAACGAAGGACCTGGGAAGTCTGTTTGTTTCGATTCAATAGAAAATGTACTAGTATTTCAAAAATATTAATAATATACTTATACAGAGTCAGTCATGTTTCAAAACTGGCAATTCACATATCGCTCACTCCTTTCAATAACGTCATAAGTATATCAAAAAACATGATTTTTAGGAGATTTTTAAAGTGTAAAAATAAAATAAAATGTAATAAAAATAAATATCAAGCCACTTATTTAACTTTTTACTGTGCAACAGATCTTTTTAGGTAAAACCTGAAGGTTTTTTCTCCATTCGAAAAATATTTAGTATTTTTAAAAAAAATTATAAAACAATACCATTTCTTCAAAATACAAAAACAACTCTTTCTGCGCTGTAGCGGGTAAATATTAAGTTAAAAATATGCATCTTTTGTTGGGATATAGTACATTTTCTGGGCATCCGAAAACTTGCACAACTGTGAATTGACGATTTTTGATATATGACGTTGTTTAAAGGAGTGAGCGATATATAAAAAAACTAGATTTTTTAGGAGATCAATTTTAAAGTTTAAGAATATTATAAAATGTGTTAAAAATAAATATCAAGCTACTTATTGAACTTTTTACTGTGCAACAGATCTTTTTAGGTAAAACCTGAATGTTTTTTCTCCATTCCAAAAATATTTAGTATGTTAAAAAAAATTTAAACAATGCCATTTCTTCAAAATGAAAAAAAACAACACTTTCTACCCTGTAGCGGGTAAATATTAAGATAAACATATGCCGCTTTTGCTCGAATATAGTACCTTTTCTTGGCATTCCGAAAATATGTTGGTACAACTGAAAATTAACGATTTTTGATATATGACGTTGTTGAAAGGAGTGAGCGATATATGGCTAGCTCTTACGATAACCCCCAAAACTGTAAAACAATAAAAAAATCGTTATCGAATACGGATAACAGAAGGTAAGGAGGTATTCCTACCACGTAATTCAACAAAGTGAAATTACGACGAAAGGATGTGTCGTAACTATCACCAAAGCATCGATAAATTAAACGTTAGAAGCGACAACGTGTACCGAATACACAGTAGACCGTAGCCTAAAGGTTTATGCAATACACACCAGTCTGTCTTTGCAAATATTCTTCTGTCAGAGAGAATAGAACGCCACACCAGTCTACTTTGCAAATATTCTTCGCCTCTTTCACATCCAAGCATCTCTTCATACATACCCGGCGATTATTTCGACTCCTGACCCGACCGCTTTGATATTATTATATTTATTTGACATACGTGATCAGCCCAAGTTTCCTCGGTCTTCTTCTGGTGCTTTTTCTTACTACATTAGCATCATAAATTTGTTTTACCGTTCTTACCCCACTCAATCGCTCCGTACGTCCAAACAATGTCAACACACCTTTCTTAGTTTTATTGCTCATTTCAGCTTTGCGTTCCATCCTCATTTCACCATTCGAACACCTATTTGAACATTGAACATGGTTTTGCCGTATACTCGTCTGAGGGGTCACATTTCGAGTGCATTTAGTCTTCTTCCATACTTCTATTGCTAACTCCACGCTTTACTTACATACATTTGGGTTGGAATTTACTTCGTAAATATGATTTTATAACAATTTATTTAAAATACATATTTTTTAATGAAAATATTTACCTAACTAACGAGTAATTTGCAGCTAGTTGAACGGGTTAAAGATCTGAAAAAAAGTTAATTGAAAGAATGTGAATATTTTCTAAAAAAAAAAGAGTAATAGAATTTAGAAAAAAAAAGTGAACAAAACGCAAAAAATATTACGTGACTATGTTACTATTCATCTTTGGAAAAAATAGTTGTATAATGCAAAGATAATGTATTCGTAATTGTATATTATCATGTTTCCAGACTTCTTGTTCTATTATTAGTCATTGAACATATTTAAATAATAATAACAACAAAAAACTAAAGAAAAAAGGAGATTGACCTGCATAAGGAAAACTTGAAATGCTATTTCGCTCAACTAGTTGTTCACTTGTTGAATTGCGTTTCCAGAACGCGAGTGAAAGCAGTTCTCAACATTTAAGTAGGGTAGACTGGGTACGGTTGAAACAAAGGACGGTTGAAACAGAGCAAATATCTTGCAAACCGTATGCGGTAGGGTGAAGGGTCCAAGGGACGAACAAAGCGGACAACAAGTTCAAACACGAATATCAGTGTTGCATCGCTCGCCGCACGGTGCAGTTGCTTGTAGGAGGTCTTATTGTATTTTGATAACCAAAAGTAAGTATTTTTGTTCTGAGAATTTTCCTTTTATTACGGTTTCTATTGAAACGATATTATTGAGTATGATTTCATGTTTGAAATAAAGCTTGTAGAACACGAAATAGTGATTAGTTTTAATGTGCCATTATTGTTTACATTACTATTTTCTGTTTTCCACCTAAAGGAGGGGTTGGGGACGGTTGAAACATTTTTTGTGGGTACGGTTGAAACAACATATTTTTTCAGTTTTCCTGTTTTCTAGATGCCGAGAGTACGCGCAAGAAAGACTTCGAGAGGGGAGGTCGACTTGTCGAGGTACACATACGCTTATGAGGAGGTTAAAGCAGGAGATTCACTGCGAAAAGCGGCGGAGAAGCATGGATTAAACCACTGTTTGCTCATTATAAATATACGAAAGCGAGATGCATCTGGTGAAGAAGAAAATGGGATATGAACCCCACAACGAAGTTTTTAATAAAGAGCAGGAGCAGGAGCTTGCAAAATACTTGCTACTAAAAAAAAACAGAGAAAGAAGAGATAAGAAAGGAACATGAAATAAGGTTGAAACGGATGAAAACTAAATAAGTCAAGAAAAGATTGGATGGAGGAAAAAGTAGAAGGATCGTTAAAGGAAAAATAATCATAATACGCAACAGGAATCATCATCAGAAGAGGACGAGTGCTATTGTCTTGTTTGTCTGTCACTGTATTCAGAGAGCGAATCCGGTGAAAAGTGGATACAGTGCACCACTTGTAAACTGTGGACTCAAGAAGACTGCACAAAAGGTGGTCTTAGCTATGTTTGCCACAATTGCGACTCGGAATGATCCCAAAGCTAGATTTTCGCTTGATTTATGACTAATCAAAATGAAAGAAGTGTTTCCTTTTAGTTTATTCACAGATTATTTTCCTTCGATTTGTTTTTTTTTTAAATGCCATTGTTTTTAGTTGTTTTTGTTCATTACATATCTGTAGACTGATTAATATTGTCATGCGGTGCCATAATTATTTATAAAACAAACATAAATAATGATTAAAACGTCTTACAATATTAAATATTGATTTATTTGCGTGTGTTTCAACTGACCCCAATCACTGTTTCAACTTCCCCTGGTATGGGGACGGTTGAAACAAATCGGATATGTTTTTTAAATTTGATCTGCCACTAAAAATAACACACCGGGTACTGAAATAATACTTCCCATTAGTAGACAGAAACACACTCTTGTATTTAATGCATCTTCATCATCGCTTGACTTGTTAAGAACAATTCTATGGACAATATAAGCAAAATTGTTTCAACCGTACCCAGTCTACCCTAATAATGATTTTAAAAAATAAATATCAACGTTTGTGTTTTTATTATTTACAAAAATACTATTTTCATGCTATTTTTGTGAGCCTAAGCGGCTCATTATTAGAGATAGGTATTAAATTGTGGTAGAGTGGGTTCGAACCGAGAAACTCTGACTCCAGAGTCCGCGACACTAGTCACGGGACCACAACCCGACACAATATTTTTGTATGTGACAAAAAGTTCAATTTAAAAAGAGAAGTACTCAAACATTAAAAAATACCTTTAAAGCAACACTTTATTTGCAGAACCGCGAAATAAATAAATATAATATTTATATTTATTTATTTTATTTTTACTAGAGGGGTTTATACCACTTGAGTTTTATATTTTATAACGACTATTGGTGGAAGCTACAAAATGGGCCCCGGAACTCATGTTAAACTTTTTACTAAAACAAATTATATTCCAATATCATTTAAATAAAGTTTAAGGCAACTTTTTCTATCATTTTGATGAATAATATAAATAAAGATTGTAATTACGTAAACGCAAGCATTGTTTCGTCTAATTGATTATAAAAATTAATTTTCTTTTTGAAAAAAGGTGCCGGAACGCCGTTCCACCGCGTTACATAATAAAAAAGCCCTGACTAAAACCGCAAAAATACTTTTAACATATTTAAAAAATATTAGATGAAATCAGTTATAGCAAATAAAAACCTATCAGCGGAAGCTAAACTGGCAGTGCACAACGGAGTTCTGGTTCCAACTCTAATGTATGGAAGTGAAACGTGGAGTTGGCAAAAGAAGGATGAAAGTAGACTGAATGCAGTCGAAATGCGATCTCTCAGAAGAATGTGCGACAAAACGATGTATGATAGATGTTCGAATAGTAAAATAAGGAAGGAATGCAAAGCTGAGATAAGCAATATCGATAAAATTAAGAAAGATGTGTTGAGATGGTTTGGACATGTAGAACGAATGAGTGAGGAAAGAACAGTAAAACAAATTTAGGAGGCGAATGTAATTGGAAAAAGAAGCAGAGGAAGACCTAGAAAAACATGACACGATTAGGTATGCCAAATACTAGAATGTGGTCAGGTTAGGAGTCGTAATAATCGGCGGGTATGTATGAGGAGATGCAAGAACGTGGAAGAGGAGAAGAATGTTTGCAAAGACAGAGTGGTGTGGCGTTCTATTCTCTCTGCCTAGCCCTGCGGAGAAGCGGCGTGATGGTTAGTTAGTTAGTTTAAAAATATTATATGTGTTGCGCGCCACAGTTTGTTCACCTCTGCCCAACTGTCAGTTGAAACAAAAGATTTATTTTTTACAGTACGAGCGAAGTAGCGGAATTATCACCACTAATGGACGAGTATAAGACGCCATATTTGATATTACATTTATCCATAAATAATATAATACGTGCAATATTTGCTCCAAACAGATGTGTGAATATATTAGGCGGACCGTTATCATTGATTCTTGGCAAATTAGAAGCGAAGACGATAAATTATAATTAACAACCTTGGATCAGTGCTGAAAACGAGTACGGTGATGCCTCGCATCAGCGTACTTCATTCGTTACAGGAGCAAGTTCGTTAGGTGAAACGTTCTTAGGATTTTCTATTCGTTTTGTAGCACAAAATATCGTACTGATAACATAAAAAAGATTCAAGAGGCAATGCATCATGTAAACGCAGTGTTATCTTGATCTTTAAGACATGATGGAAAGGTGATCAGCCCTCCGCTTCAGGTACTAGTCCAGGGTAATTGAATAAATATTAGAGTGAAAAAATCACTTATATTTATTTGATCCCCCCTTGGAAAAAGAACCCGGGACCTCTAGAACGGTAGCCAAGCGTGCTGACCATGACAGTACGGAGGCGGATTAAAAAAAAATTTAGTCAGTCTCAGTTTTACTAGAGTCTACCTAGACTAATTATTTCTTCACATTTTTAGTGCATCTTAATCCTTGAATAAATCGTAAATACTTTTAAAAAATCGATATGTATGTACATGTAAAATAATTTAATATGTGTAAGCGAGATTCCTTGTACGAGTCGCGTGATGACGTACAGAAAATTCGTAGTCCGCAGCGTTCGTTAGGCGAGGAATCACTCTATTACCAATAATAATATTACTAAGTGACAGATTCAAACGGGAAATGAAGAGTTAATTCGTTTTATTTTTTCATACTTTATGGGAACCATTTTCTTTTAAATGGTCTACCTAAGTACCCCTTCCTTGCGATGTTTAAAATAATAAGTCACTCAAAATTTGATGTAATTTATTTTTATTTTTGGTAAGCAAATTCAATTAATTATTTAAGTTTCGGGTTGAAGTGTCGGATTGTGGTCTCGTGGTTAGTGTCGCGGACTCTTGAGTCAGAGTTTCTCGGTTCGAATCCACTCTATCACAATTTGATACCTATTTCTAATAATGAGCTGCTTAAGCTAACAGAAAAAGTATAAAATTGAAGTATTTGTGTAAATAATTAAAAAAAATAATAATAACGATTTCAAGGGCAGGTGGCATACCGCTCACTCCTTTCAAGAAAGTCATAAATCGAAAATCGTAAATTTTTTAGCTGTGCATGTTTTCGGAATGCCCAAAAAATGTACTATATCCCAGAAAAAGCGGCATATTTTTAATTTAATATTTACCCACTACAGTGCAGAAAGTGTTGTTTTTGCATTTTGAGAAAAGGTATTGTTCAATTATTTTTTTGAAATATACTAAATATTTTTCAAAAGGAGAAAAAACCTAAAAATATCTGTTGCACAGTAAAAAGATAAATTATTTTTAATACATATTATTATATTTTTAAACTTTAAAAACGATCTCCTAAAAAATAAAGTTTTTTATATGACGTTGTTGAAAGGAGTGAGCGATATATGTACCACATTTAACCCGATGGTTGCCAGAGACGAGATATCTCGGCAAATGGCGGAGTGCCCGTATGGCCAGAGACGAGATATCTCGTCAGTACTTTTGATGACGTATTACTCCGCAGTTTTAACTCATATTGACAATCTGTCAAAAACGGAACATACATTGCCATCAGTTGAAGTTGTCACAAAATATTTTATAAAGTTTTTAAATACTTTTAAGTGATTTATCGGCATCACTTTCAGCTGACAGTTGACAGATGTCATTAGGGCTACCACTCAAACCACTTGAAATATTGATTATTTTAATCGATTGTTTTGAACGCCAGGGGTTTTTATTTTGCTCAATTTTTTTGTGTTTTTCTTATTATTTTAAAATATTCCATTGATAAATAATAGTTGTGTGTTAATATTAAATTTAATAAAAACTTGCGTGTGCGACTTAGTGTGACAACCCTGAAAATTTGAAACTGGTTTAACTTCAAGAATAAAACTCTAACAATCGATGCGGGATATAATATTTGGTAAGTAAATTATAATTCAATAAAAACAACAAAAAAAAAAATCTTTAGACAACTTTTTTTTTTCAAAAAAATACTTGGCCTGTTGAGCACTGCGGCGTAATTTATTTGCGGCCATGAAAAGGTTAAAAGGGTGAATTTGTTCACACTACCGCCACCTATGGGCAGCCGACGGATGTAACAACTTGATCCAGTTACAGTGAAAGGGGAGGGGGTAGCCGTGAGAACGAGGCGGCCCAATCAGCGCCCCGATATACCGACAATTTAAAGGTCATTTCTCAACTATTATTATATTTTTATTGTGCACAGCAATGAGATGAGAAAGATGCTTGTGTTATTGTTTTCGATTGATAAGAACACATTGGTAAAGATGTACGGAGAGAAAAAGAAATTCCGAAGTGAGAATCATAGACATTAACAGATGAAGGCCCAGTATTTGATAAAACTAACTAACTAACTAACTAACCATCACGCCGCTTCCCCAGAGAGAATCGAACGCCACACCACTCTGTCTTTGCAAACATTCTTTGCCTCTTCTACATTCATGCATCTCCTCATACATACCCGACGATTATTACGACTCCTGACCCGGCCGCTTTAAAGTATTTGACATACCTGATTGTGCCAAGTTTTCCTCGGTCGTCCTCTGCTTCTTTTTCCAACTACATTCGCTCCATAAATTTGTTTAACCGTTCTTTCTTCACTCATACGCTCCACATGTCCAAACCATCTCAACACACCTTTCTTAATTTTATCGATAATGCTTATCTCAGCCTTACATTCTTTCCTTATTTCATCATTCGAACATCTATCAAACATCGTTTTGCCACACATTCGTCTGAGGGATCGCATTTCGACTGCATTCAGTCTGCTTTCATCCTTCTTTTGCCAACTCCATGCTTCGCTTCCATACATAAGGGTTGGAACCAGAACTCCATTGTGTACTGCCAGTTTAGCTTACGCTGATAGATTTTTATTTGCTAAAACTGATTTAAGTTGCGATTTTTCCTAAAGAGCCGTAATACATATAATAATAAAAAATGTGTGTATCTATGAAATAAATAAATAAAAATAAAATAAATAAATGAATGAAATATTACTCTTATATTTGTATGTGAGATCAGAATCCTGGATTGTAATCACATACCGCTCACTCCTTTCAAGAACGTCATAAATCAAAAAACTTGATTTTTCAGGAGAACGTTTTTTAAGTTTGAAAATAAAATATAATGCATTAATTTAGATATCAAGCCACTTACTGAACTTTTTACTGTGCAACAGATCTTTTTAGGTAAAACTTGAAGGTTTTTTCTCCATTTGAAAAATATTTATTGTATTAAAAAAAATAATTAAACAATACCTTTTCTTCAAAATGCAAAATCAACACTTTCTGCCCTGTAGCGGGTAAATATTAAATTAAAAATATGCCGCTTTTGCTGGGATATAGTACATTTTCTGGGCATTCCGAAAACACGCACAACTGAAAATTGACGATTTTTGATTTATGACGTTCTTGAAAGGAGTGAGCGATACATGATAAACGCCAGAGAATACATAACATTTTCATTTTATTATTTCAGCTTCTAATTTGACTAGATAATTTATTAACAACATTTTGAGTGTGTCCAAATACTTGTTCACAAATCTGGACCATCTCCAATCCAAGATACAGTATTATTCGGACCTCACATACAAATATTACTCTTATATTTGTATGTGAGGTCCGAATCCTGGATTATAATCACATACATGAGAAACATCAGAAAATATAATTTTAATTATTTTTATTTTAGCTTATAATTTGAACAGATATTTTTTTAACAACGTTTTGAGTGTGTCCAAATACTTGTTCACAAATCTGGATTATCTCCAATCCAAGATGCGGATTTGTGAAGTATTTGGACACACTCAAAATGTTGTTAATAAATTATCTAGTCAAATTAGAAGCTAAAATAATAAAATGAAAATGTTATGTATTTTCTGGCGTTTCTCATGTATGTGATTACAATCCAGGATTCGGATCTAACATACAAATATAAGAGTAATATTTCATTTATTTATTTATTTTATGTTTATTTATTTATTTCACATATACATACATTTTTTTATTATATGTATTACGGCTCTTTAGGCATGGCCTGTGTTGAGTCGAAATAATTTAATACTAAACTTTAAAAGCGATCTCCTGAAAATTTTTTTTTTTGATATATGACGTTGTTGAAAGGAGTGAGCGATAGGTACTTATATGTATGAATATATGACAGATGACTGATCAATACATATTTTTCGAATCTGAGTAATATGTACATACAAGCAATATTATGTATATATTATGTATCACCTTTTGACTCAGCAATCTTATCAATTTAACTTATGTATTTGAATGATAAGTAATGCGTTACAACAATTATCGGTAAGTAACGTTAATTTGTTTTGGACATCTTTAGAAAAATCGAGTACCTAATTATAAATGTCACACAGTGAAAATATATGATTATTTTTAAATAAAGAATTTGGAAGTCTGAGCATTTACATGGCTCACAACCGAGCATTTACATGATCACAACCGAGCATTTACATGGATCACAACCGAGCATTTACATGGATCACAACCGAGCATTTACATGGTTAACAAATGAGGGTTTACATGGTTTACAATCTGTCATATCCTAGATTATGATCACTGTATAGATTGTTAAACATTAATTATTGTTAAAATCCATACCAATTTGAGATTTGAACCATCTATGGATTTTACATATATAACAAAGAATCGCATACCATATCTTATTAAAATAAGTAATTGCACTGTGTAAAAAAATACAAAAAAAAATGTTTTAGTTGGGTAGACGCTCGGCTACGAATCTGGCGTCACGGGTTCGATTCCAGTTAGTTGCAAAATAAATTTAAGAAAGGTTTATTTTCAATTGGTTTGGGTGTTGCGATGTATTTTCCACATTTGTCTTACCTATCATGGAAAATGTGATAATATGATGCTAAATTATATTTCATGCAGGTCTTTGCATATAAAAAATTTACTAATTTTAATCATAGATGTCGTCGAAGAGGTTTTAGAAGAATTTTCAAGTGAAGCATAAATATAAATTCGAGAAGTGCAGTTGTCAATCATGGGTAGAATTCTTAATGTTATACGTGTATAAAGTGGTCAATCAAACCAGTTGAAGACATATCGTAAGTCCTGTAAATATCAAGACTTCTATTTCTTCTTCATCTATGTTGGAATACCAACAAAAAAATTATGCAAAATTAAAGTGACCATACTTCCCGTTTTGCTCGGGACCGTCCCGTTTTTAGATAGCCTGTTCCGTTGTCCCCAAGTAAAGTTTCGGGACGTCAAAATGTCCCGTTTTCAAAAAAAGAGCAACACACGGTAACATTTTTAGAAAAAAAAGTGCAAAAAATCGACGATAGTTTGTAGTATAGCCGTTTCATATAACTTTGCTGAACAAATCCTAGCTTGATTTCGGTGCATATGGCTACAGCAGGTGGCTGGTGAGTCATGTGTTTTTTTTTTAAATTACCTAACGTCTTATGCAACACCGTTTATCATGTCCCTACTCAGGCTTCAAACTTCAAGTTTCATAGCCTATGCCTACTTGTGAGTGGATTTACTCTTTGTGTTAAAAGTTACTATAATTTCATGTAATTCATGAGTGAAAATTCTAGGCAAAAACACTCGCTGTGCAAAGACTAACTAACTAACTAATATAAGACCGCCGACTCTTTATATAAATAATAATACAGCATATTTTTTTCATATTTATATGATTTTTTCCTCTTATTTTCTTTATCAACATTCCTTTTCTTTTTATAAATACAAAAAAAAAACTGTGAAAAAATACGTATTTTCTTGAATATACATACTTTTACTTAAAAATTGGTATATATCCCGTCTTGGAAGACAAAAATATGTGGTCAGTTTGTGCAAAATCATTATAGATATCGCTCACTCCTTTCAAGAACGTCATAAATCAAAAAACTTGATTTTTCAGGAGAACGTTTTTAAAGTTTAAAAATATAATACCATGCATTAAAAATAAATATCAAGCCACTTATTGAACTTTTTACTGTGCAACAGATCTTTATAGGTTAAACCTGAAGGTTTTTCCTCCATTTGAAAAATAACTAGTTTATTTTAAAAAAAAATTAAACAATACCTTTTCATCAAAATGCAAAACAACCCTTTTTGCCCTGTAGCGGGTAAATAATAAGTTAAAAATATACCGCTTTTGCTGGGATATAGTACATTTTCTTGGCATTCCGAAAACATGCACAACTGAAAATTGGCAATTTTTGATTTATGACGTTCTTGAAAGGAGTGAGCGATATGTCAGAAATAGCGAGTCCATGCCTACTGTCCGTTCATATTTATTCAATCGTGATTTATATATATTTATATTTATTTTATTTTATTTATGTTCATATTTATTTTACCTCTGATTTATGTTAAGTTAGCCAAGATCACAACTAGAGGTGAAATAACTGTAGATTCAATGTAATAGTAAATTTGGTAAAAGATAGCATTTTAATCGTAAATTAAATGTACATATTTAAATTTTGTATTGACATTTCTTGGTGGAACTGCATTGTATAGAATAAAATGATGATGTCGGTTACGACGAAACCCGGTCGCTGGTCAAATAAGAATTATGTGGAAAAAACCATAAAGCTGGTATTTCATTCTGTAAATTACGTGTTTGTTTACATTAAAAATTATCTAACATTAAATTATAAATAGGTAAATCAGTTTGTTTATATTACAGTATAAATGAGAGGTAATGAAAGATTAACGTTTTGTTCCGATTTCTTTTAATAATCTATAATCAAGTATTGAAAAGATGTATGCGTATTTCTAGATATGAAAGTAAAAAGTTGTGTGCGAATTTGTATTAAGGCCAACAGGTTTTCTATAGCAAAAAAAAAATGCCAGTGGGAATAAAAACGACCCAATCAATGCAAGGTTGTTTTATTTTAAAAAAATCAGTTAATAAATTAATATATAATAGAAGTTACATGTTAGGTAAATAAAAAATGACTCGCGAGACCAATCAATACTTGACGAAATAGCGATAAGATTAAACCAAATGAGAGTTTATTGGAATGGGAAACAAAAAGAATTGTCGCAAAACGAGCTAACGAGTGTATGTCATCACTATGCGCTCATTAATTGGACTATAACATCTGGCAATTGAGTGTTGTATCAATAAATTACTTTAGCCAACTGACATTTACACGTTCGCGAAAACATGGTAGGCGCATACGGATGCGACAAAAGAAATCAAGTTTCTAAGCCTTAAAAAATAGTAGCATTGTTACCTATTGCTGGACACACTTGTAAATATATCACATTTGATATTATCCTCACGCTTTGATGGAAAGCGAAAGTATTATGCAGGTAAAACTCAAAACACAGGCGGCGAACGCGGATCGGCCGTGCGGCGCTTGCAACTCGCGAACAAAATGTACGATTTAACTCGTCGATAATGCGCACTTTACGCGTTATAATTCTTCGAGGACTGGGCACTTTATCTACATTATCGACGATAAAACTAAGCCGAAACCGATACTATCAATCGGCAGCCATGTTAGGTCTGTTGTAAAATTTTGACAAGTCCGTTTTCTAAGCATTTGTACGAAAACATTGTGGGTAGATTAATGTCGGTAATGCAGCGCCCTCCGGCGGCATGTTCGTCACTTGAGTCGGTAAAACAGATTGTTGTACAAAGTACATGGTCTGTTTATAAGTATCTGTCATTGTTCGTGCATATGTTTTATTCAATTACGAGACGCGTATACTTAGCGATATTTGTTAAAACGACAAATTTATCGAAGTCGTGGAATTATTTATTGCTTTAAAAGCTTAAAGAGTATAAAAAATACACGACTTTTCAAATTATATTAATGCATGTGCATGATTTTCGGATGACTAGACCAGTAAATTTCGACTATAGTTTTATTTCTAGATAGTACGCAAATGATTTATTTCTTATTTCTAGATAGTTCCAAAAAACTGATAGCATTTGGAACAAAAACGTTGAAAATTTTTACCATTCTTAAAAATTATGGAAAGAAAACAGAAAGTAAATTATAATATCTACGGCATCGTACACAAGAACTTCATAATTCCGCTTATACATTTGTCACTAGATGGCAGTAATCGTAGTATAATAAATGCATTGGCGGGAATTAGAAAGTTTTATTGGATGGTTATTATCAATAAATACATACAATACAATAAGTTATAAAATTGTTTGAGTAAATATTTTAAGAGAAAATGTATTATATTTCAATAAAAGTTTTTGTTTTTAACAAGTAAAGAAATTACTCCCTGTTATTTGATCGTGTGACATTTCAGAGTACTTACTATCAGTGTCCATTTCGAGGTAATAAAATATAAGCTGTTCATTTCTTATAATCTCGGTTATAACAAAAGAAGACGGGATTCTCTCATTATTTCTATGTTTATGTCCTCAGACGCTGTAATTTAGTTTATTGCTACGTTATAACACCGTATATAAGACACCTGGACTAAAGCGTTGGGGAAGATTGCGGCAGGTAGGATCGCGTTAAAATAGTAAAAAAGTCCTGATGGTGACGAATGGTGGCAAATATGGTTTATTTATTTCATACATTATTTATACCTGTCAAATCGATAAGGAAGTAGGAAAAAATAACGCAAACGCAAACACAAAAGGAAACGAATTAAAACAAACCTTGAAACCATGAAACAAACCTTAAAAAAATATATAAAAAAAATAAAAAGGGATTATGTCATCCTAATAGTTTGTTGGTATTTGGTTCCATTTTGATTTGGTAATTTGATAAAAATTAACAAAAATATGGCAGGATGCAAAGGTGCTGGCAGCCAACAGAAAAGCCTGGAGACAGTTTGTGGACTCCACTTGGTCCACCCAGGGAGTGGATATGGGTTTAATAATAATTAAAATATACGGGTTAAATATTTATTTATTAATTTATGTACTTTTTGACCCATGTATGTATGTGAAGTGATTTTTCTTTTAAAATTAATTTTATTTCTATGACTTGGAACGGTCCGCATTCTAGTTATTCGGTCAATGCAAGAAAAAAAAAAATAAAAACAAAAAAATTCAAAAAAACTTAAAAATAATGTAATAAGAACTATAAAAAATTGACTTATGTTTTATCATTGCTGATTATTTTATAACTATAAAATATAAATAAACATATATCGCTTACTCCTTTCAAGAACGTCATAAAACAAAAAATTAGATTTTTCAGAAGAACGTTTTTAAAGTTTAAAAAAATATAATACAATGTATTGAAAATATCAAGCCACTTATTGAAATTTTTACTGTGCAACAGATCTTTTAAAGTAAAACCTGAATATTTTTTCTCCATTTGAAAAATATTTAGTGTATTTAAAAAAATAATTAAACAATACCATTTCTTTAAAATACAAAAACAACACTTTCTGCCCTGTAGCGGGTAAATTTTAAGTTAAAAATATGCCTCTTTTGCTGGGACATAGTACATTTTCTGGGCATTCCGAAAGTAAGCACAACTGAAAATTGACGATTTTTGATTTATGACGTTCTTGAAAGGAGTGAGCGAGATGTTTAAATAATTTTTAATTTGTTCCCGGCGGAGGTAAGAGGTCAATCAAAAATATGGACAAAAAACTCCTTCAGACACATGGAACAGATCCATATCCAATGAGGTATTGTTAAACATAGCGGTAGCGGTTTTTGTGTATATTTTGTTAAAATAGATAATTTTATTTTTAATTTTATTTATTAATTTAAAATGGATAATTAATTAATTACGTAAAAATAACTCAACCGACAAGATACGTCGGGTTTATAAATAAATGTACATGCGAGTACGTAATTCTTAAGAAATAAATGAAATTCTTAAATAAATATCGTAGTCATACAGGAAAAAGTGACCAAGTACTTTTTTTACAAAAACGTGATTATTGACTATTTGATATCTTACTAGCTTAATATTGCTCTGAAAAAAAAATCCGAAAGGATTTTAAACTTGGAAGTATAATGTAAGTATTGACTTGTTAAAAATAACTAACTGCATTGATGTTTATTTTATTGCCAAGCAAGAGTGACTTAAATGGCCCTCCTGAACATTTTACGTTTTGTAAGTTGGTCATTTTCTGATGTACGACTACAATTTGTATATTCGAGTACGTAATTCTTAACAAATAAATGAAATTCTTTAATAAAATTCATTTAAATTAATTTGTATTAATTATTTAAGAAGTAACAGTTGAGAAGGAAAAACAACTGAAGTGCAAACTTCACGAAACTCTATATTTTCTAATAATTTAATATTGCACAGATGTAAAATAACAGCAGCGTTAAATCATTATACGTTTGTAGGTAAAAAAAACTTTAATGAACTGAATTTATAATTTTTTTTTCAAACTTTTAAAACTAAATTTAAAAAGCGTTTAAGACTCACCCCTAGCTAAACTCCATACCAAGGAATATTTTTGTTTGTTTTTAATAAACTTTTTTTTTGTTTTTAACTTATTTTGTTTTAATTTGCTTTGTTTATAAAAAAAATAATTGTAAAACGAACTCCCTCTCTAAACACAAGTATCTACATTATTAGAGAGGTAGAAACGTTATATTTGAAATGTTTTGTATTTTAACCAACTATTTTGTATGATTTAAATATTAATTTTATATATAAAAAAAATACAATCCTCTTAATCTGGACAACAGACAAATTTGGCGTTTATCCTAAACTAAAATACAACATTCGTATTTGGTCGGTAAAGTTAATAAAATTCAAAGCCAACGAGTACATCCCGAGTTCCGTTATGTCACATGAAAGGTTTACCTTTAGTTTAACCGTTGTCTGATGGCTAATTGTGGTCACAAAACGGTCGGATGGGCCCCCTTAACCTCTCGACAGCTTTATATCCAAATCATTACTAATGAATAAAGGACACCCAAATCCATAAAGGATATCAAAGGATGCTGTAAGGCTTGCAGTGGTCGGCAAACTTATTAGCCGAAGAGACAAATATAATATCATTTTTTGATTCGGCAGTCACTTTGTGATAAAATCTATCCATTTTTAATAAATAGTTTTACTCAGTAAATACCACTATTTCTTAGAATCTACTGTGACACATGTTTCGATGCATTCCGCATCATTTTCAAACACCGTATGTGAAGCTAATTCAAGTTAGGACGTTGAAGGTTGAAGAGGGGGTAGTAGCTGTTTCTTATTTTTATTTATTAATTAATTTTTTTATTTTTATCAGAGGGAACATAGACAAAAGGGGGGAGGCTTTAGTCATTGTCATATTGTTAATTATGGGTTTATTGTTATTTATTTATATTTATATTCCAAATATACATTACAGCGATCGAAAAAATATTATTTTTTGACATCTCATCAAAGATGAATAAGGAAGTCTGGGCATTTACGGGGCTGACAACCGTCATAGGCTGGTTTAAGTGATCACTTTACACACGTGTAACATTCACCAATTTTACCCATTATTGACAACCACACTACTCAAATTCTTGGAAGTTCTATTTATATGAACCAATTTTGAAACATTGTTCTTGAATCAGTAAAACTTCACTAGAGACATCATTTGGTGAGATGAAAATAAGCTTTTTACTGAGCAGAAACTCTTTTATTAGTATATGAGGTCCGAATCCTGGATTATAATCACACACACGAGAAACGCCAGAAAATATTATTTTCATTTTTATTATTTAAGCTTAAAATTTGACCAGATAACCGCTTCTTTAACAAACGGTTAGCTTCGCAACCGGTAGACATTATAATTAAGTTATAATAAAATATTTATAGTGATTTGAAAACAAAGTAACATTTCAATTATACAATGGAAAATCACAAAGTTAGTGATTCAAATATAAATAATTAGGATTTTATTCATTGTTTAAAAAAATCTTTTGAAAGTAAGGTATCCATAAGAACATTACTTATTGCGAATAATGTCCTCTCATCATCTTTGAAAGTGTGATCAAGTCAGGTTGGTATGTCGTTATTTTCAACACGTTTCCAGGTTCACGTCAATAAGACAATTTTTCAGTTTGCCTTGAAGAATGAATTTGGGTATAATATTGGATTCAAAATTGACCTTGAGTGCAAATTTTGAACATTTTTTTAATTTTTTTTTCCTTAGTAGATTGAGGAATAAATTAAATAAAGATACAGCAGAACTTGTCTATAAAAGTATCGTTATTCCACATGTTGATATCTGCTCAATAATATTTAGCAAATGAAGGAAATTATAATAAATTAGAAATTATACAAATTAAAGCGATGAGAATAGTTCTTAAGAAAAATAAATATAATAATGTAGAAAAAATGAGAGAAGAACTAAACTGGTTATCTATAAAAATGAGACTAAAATTAAATAAGTTGATATATATGAAATATATAATTTTTTAAACGATAAATTACGCAAATATTTTTGAAAGAATTTTAAAAAAATGTTTTGTTTACTGTTATCTTTAAAAAAGATTCGACAAATTACCAAAATATTTAAAGGATAAAATAGTTTTAAAAAAATTATCATGAACATTTAACTAAAAAAATGATAAAATAAGACTGCCATTTATGAAAAAAAACAGAGTCGCCAAAGTGTTTAATGTATAAGGGTTTGAAAATGTATGATGAGATGCCTGAATGTATGAAGAATGAAAAGAGTATGAAAGAATTTAAAAATAAATATTTTGTTTACTGTAAAGAAATGTGTATGTATATATATATATATATATATATATATATATATATATATATATATATATATATATATATATATAAATATATATAAAATATATATATATATACATATATATATATATATATATTTATATATATATATATATATATATATACATATATATATATATATATATATATATATATATATATATATATATATATATATATATATATATATATATATATATATAAATATATATTTATATATATATATATATATATATATATATATATATATATATATATATATATATATATATATATTTATATATATATATATATATATATATATATATATATATATATATATATATATATATATATATATATATATATATATATATATATATATATATATAATATATATATATATATATATTTATATATATATATATATATATATATATATATATATATATATATATATATATATATATATATATATATATATATATATATATATATTTATATATATATATATATATATATATATATATATATATATATATATATATATATATATATTTATATATATATATATATATATATATATATATATATTTATATATATATATATATATATATATATATATATATATATATATATATATATATATATATATATATATATATATATATATATATATATATATATATATATATATATATATATATATATATTATATATATTATAAAAAACAGAGTCGCCAAAGTGTTTAATGTATAAGGGTTTGAAAATGTATGATGAGATGCCTGAATGTATGAAGAATGAAAAGAGTATGAAAGAATTTAAAAATAAATGTTTTGTTTACTGTAAAGAAATGGATATGTATATATATATATATATATATATATATATATATATATATATATATATATATATATATATATATATATATATATATATATATATTTATATATATATATATACATATATATATATATATATATATATATATATATATATATATATATATATATATATATATATATATATAAATATATATATATATATATATATATATATATATATATATATATATATATATATATATATATATATATATATATATATATATATATATATATATATGTATATATATATATATATATATATATATATATATATATATATATATATATATATATATATATATATCTTTATATATATATATATATATATATATATATATATATATATATATATATATATATATAAATGTATATGTAGTAAATTAAGTGTATAAAATAGTTAATATTATGTAATATAAGTTAACTTAAAATAATAAAAATTATACGTAGAGTCGAAGATCCTTTCATATTTGGTCTCCTTCCAAAGGTCTAAAAGCCGCTGGCGGCTCCGAAGCCACAATTTGCCGACCCATGAGTATAAGCTTTACATATCTTCCTTTTCGAATCAGAGCCAACCCCATATAGCTCAAAGATGAAACTTACCATCATGAAACATGAAATACTAAATAATATAATATCGAACTCTGTCCGCTAGAAAAAATAGTAACATCGAGTAAAAAAGCTTCGGAAAATTGTAATAATCCAATGTACTCGTGTAAGACTTATAGTCTACTTATTCAATATTAAGTATTACGAAAAAAAACTTTATAGCTACTTTTGAGCTAGCAATATTTCCCCAGATAGGTATTAAAAAACTTCATTAATTGATTCGGCAGTCACTTTGTGGTAAAAATCTATCCATTTTAATTAATGTTTTACTTAGTCAATACCACTATTTCTTAAAATCTACTGTGACACGTGTTTCAATGCATTCTGCATCATTTTCAATCTCCAGTGTTTGAAAA